>NW_020664490.1:11172879-11263198 GCF_002925995.2 Terrapene triunguis
GAGAGATGAAATATATGACTAGAATACAAGTGGAGTCTACAGCACCACTTACTAAGAGCATAAGTTACTTTTGGTTTTTATATTTAAAAAAATTCTCCTTTTTGACATTGAGAAACTTAATGATTTGCGCACACAGTTAAAAACTAATGCCTTGCAATTTAAAAAAAAGAGTTATATGGATCTCAACACAGAGGCTTGACTGATGCCCAGAGTGGCACCAATAACACATGCAAAAGAGCCTGTGGCTAGGAAGGAAAGTGCATCCGCTATGTTAGATTACATGGGCAATTATTGTGTGTATCTAGAAAGGTCACACAATTTCATCTCCAACATGTAACACAAGTCTAAAGTGCTTTGTCTTCCCAATCAAAAATGATTAAAGCTCTTGAGAGATGGTTGGTTCTTTCCCTGACCCAATATATAACTTGACCTTAATACAACATATGTCTCTTCTAATCTTGCATTTATAGCCAGTGACTTTCTTAGAGGGGAAAAAAAAGCAATAGATTTTTTTTAAGTTAGTGTTGTTAAAGCTTGCTTTGATGGGTTTTATGTTGTTAAGAAGTGCATGTTACAGTCTAAACATTAACTGTTAACGTGTACCTATTCTTATACTACTTTACATTTACCAAGAAGAAATATTGCAACATCTGTCATAATTATGATTTCTACTGGGGTAGTGCATAAGGACCCCAAACAGGATTTAGGACTCCATTATCCTAGGCAACACACAAACAAATAACACAAAGACAGGGGTTGCCCTAGGGAACTCACAGTTTAGGATCTGTTTATTATTATGCTTACATGAATTTATCACTGTCATATCTGAGCACTGTTTTCATATATTTAAAGACAACAAAGTTTTCCCCAAACAGGAAACCATATATTTGGCATCAAGGCAATATACTGTCCCTTAAAACACAGGAAATGGCAGGCCACCTGCCAACGTGATGGCAGGAAAGCCTGACCAAATAAATGTGATTTGCATAAAGCCATAAATGTGGCAAGGCTGGTAGTCAGATGGATCTCTGGTGGGGATGAATTTCAGAGATGAGGCCCTGCCCTGAGGCATTCCTCTCTCCCCAGTCCCCATGTGTTCCTTCTTAGCCATTGAAAACCAGATCATCCTTGTTAATTCTAATGGCTGCAGTGGAATAGAGAGTAGGAAGGGGAGATAGCTGAGTCATAGCCCATATAGGTAATTATTAACACTTTGAATGTTGCACAAATGCAAATCAGCTAACAGTGAAGAGCCTGGAAGACAGATATAATGTAGAAAATTGAACAAAGGTATCAACGCCTTTTCATTTCCTCTTCCCTAGTATTCAGCTCTATTGCGCCTCAGAACATAAATAATTTGCAGAAGCTTGGATATGAATCAGAAAAGTGGAGGTTTTAGCAGGCCCTCTCCTGGCTTGTCTATTGCTTAAAAAATAAAAAAGGTAATGGGGAGCCCAGTGGCATAATAATTCAGAAAGTGTCTGCATTTTTCCATGTGCAATTTATACCTATAAAATATCATGCCTTTCTTTTGTGCCCCACATTCAATTACAGGCACAAATCTAACTACTTACATTTGGTTGCTAGGACAAGAGAGCAGCGGCACATTTGCACCTGCAATTATGAAATCTGGCCTCAGCCCTTCTGAAAATGTATTCCAAAGTAGAGTGTACCAGGAAATAAAATCAGTGACAATATACAACCTCCAACAAAATGCGCCACAAAACCAGCAAGATTTGCAGTGCATTCACAAGCAACAGCTTCTGCAAGTCAATGCAGCTGGCACATTGCAAACCTGTCACAATTGTTTAACAAAGAAGAAACAAGAAAAATTAGGTAAAAATCATTGAATGAACTAACACACAGCAGAGTTTTCAAATGTAAACATATCATGAATATAATCAAGCCCTGGGAGCAAGGCAATGTTAAACAAGGCAATTTCTCTTTCAAAAATTCTAAGGAAGGCACATAGTGCAAACACACAAATTATTAATGTCTTAGATGTAGAGGGGAGCATATTCCTCACTGTGTGCTGCTCAATCCACATACTGCTGCATCCATTCATATGGTTGCAGCACCACAAAGCTGCAAAATGAAAACCACAGGAACATCAGAACTCCACAGAGCTTTTCCAGGCAAAACTCTCATTTACTTCAGTGGGATGAGGATCAGGGCCAAGGTTCCAAAACATTCCACTGAAAGTTAACAAATAAAATACAATAATGAATAAAGACTAGGCAGGGCCATCCTTAGGCATATGCAGCATATGCAGCTGTGTAAGGCACCAGAAAATTTGGGGCACCAGGGGGACCTGGGACGGCCTTTTTGGGGTGGCGGCTGGGGCAGGTGCCCAGGGCAGCCTGCCAAAGACGGCACTGTGCGCTGGCCCAGTCCGATGCTCCATGTGCAGCCAAGCAGCCGCGGCGCTGGTTCCTCTCCATCCCAGCCTCTTCCCCAGGCTGCTCTCGGCCGGTGGGCCCAGGGCTGCCTTCTGTCCCCCACCCCCGCCCACTTGCTCCTTTCGGCCAGCCAGCCGCCAGCTGAGGGCTCCTGCCAGTGACAGGGGCAGAGAGGAGCTCTCAGCCTCTGCTGCTCCTCTCCAGCCCCACTTCCTCCCCCCAAAGGCTTGTACCACTTGGTGGTGTGAGGGGAGGAGGGGGAAGCTCGGCGGCAGGCCTGGGGGTGTCTGGTTGCCGTGCTGCTGCCAGCTGGTCTCCCCTGTGACACAGCCCCCGCCTCCTCCCTGTACTCTCAGGCCCCTGCCGGGCCTGGGGCAGTGCTGGTGGGTGGGTGCTGCGCACACAGCTCCCTCCCATCCTGTGCGTCCTTCATGGCCCCACCATTATTCAAATCCAGGGAGCATGGGGTTCCTGCACCATGCTGGGCAGGAGATGGCACCGGCACCGGCATCCAGTGGATGGATACCCTGACCAGTGGGTGCTCTTGGTTCCAGGTAAGCCCCCTCGGCCCAGGCCCCACAGAGCAACTGGAGACCCAGTTCCCCCTGCCCCATCTTCCCACCAGCACCCCGGCGCAGACTCAGTTCCCCCTGTCCCATCCCTCCCACCAGCAGGGCGGGTTGGTATCCTTTGCACCTTTTCTCTCCCCGCCCCTGTCTGCTCCATACGAAGCTTGGTGTATGTCAGCAATGGCGGGGGGGGGGGAGGGGGAGAGGGAGACAACATAGTCCATCAGCATTATAATGTGCTTAATTAAGTTAAACTGGTTTTAATAAAGTGCATGTGGCAAGTTTTCCAATACTGTAAGCTTATGTTTGTGTTGCTAAGAGCAAGTCGGGCATAGGGGCACCAGTTTAATAATACTGCGTACAGTCCCAAAATCCTAAGGACAGCCTTGGGACTAGGGCCATGATTTTCACAGGTGACTAGTGAATTTTGGGCACCCAACTTGAGATATCTTAAAGTGCCTCATTTTTAGAAAGTGTGGAGCACCCAAATTCTGAAAATCCATCCTCCTTTCAGGTGTACCAGGTTAGGCACCCAAAATCACTAATCACTTGAAAATCTTGGCCTAGCTCTTAGGCTGCTCCTGCCTTCTGCTTAGTGTACCAGAGGAGGCTTTCTGACACTTAGATCTTGGGGGCAGTCAGGGGCTGGTCAGCAGCCTCTCAATTGCTCTAACTTGTGCCATCTGGAAATATCCCCTAGGAGCTATTTTGCTGCTCTTGCTGGAGTGCAGTCCACTCCAACCACATACCCAGCATACCCAGTGTGCCGGGGGCCAAAAGCAGATAGGACAGAACTGGCTAGTGCAAAGAACAGAGAGGGGTCTAAGAATCCAACCGAATGGGCTAAATCTGTCTCTCTAACTCTACTGACTTCAGTGAAGCTCTACCAGGGATCGTTTCAGCCCAATGTTCTGGTGAGCTTTCCATGCAACCTGAGGAATACAGTTCACTAAAATCAGGATAAACTAAACTCAATACAAAATACAAAACAGACACTAAACACCAGATGGATATTTCAATAAAGTGTTATTTTTAAAATTGAACCGCTGTTTTTCAGTTTGCATGTGTCTGTTTTATATCACATGCTATCTCTACATTTTGGCTTTGCTTCCTCATTTCATATCGTTTTTTTTTATTCTCCTTATTTTGTCTTGCTTTTATGTTTAAGCCCCAGTACTTTTTACACCTCCCAAATAAATTAAGCTGTAGATGCCTGAATAATATAAAAGCAGCATAAATCTCTGTTCCAATGCAGAATCATGTAAAAAGTGCATCTGCAAATAACCCTGGAACCAAACAATGAAAAATGATGCATGCATGCACACACACTCCCTCTCCCCCTACCTTCAAATCTGAAATCTCAATATAAAAAGAAAAGAAAAGCTTTGTAATGTTTCCTAGCTTTTTCTCACCTTACTTTGTGGAACTAGTGCTATCCCTTGAGAAGAGCATTTCCTGAACCTTGGGAAATAGTACTGATTATTGAGTAATTCTAGAGGACTTGATTGGCCTATGAGCACATTTAAAACAACAGACAACCACAAGCTAGTATATTTTCAAATATTTAATTAGATGAATTGTAATCATTCAAGACCAGCTCTTCAGAGGCATTTAGGCACTTCACTTCCATTTAAATCAATGGGAGTTAGACCCCTAAATTCCTTTGAGGATCTGGGCCTCAGGTTTTTATTTACGCTCTTATACATTTATTCTGAACCCCTTGAAGAGTCAGGACTTTCTTTGCACAACGGGCTCCCTGTCCTGATTTTATCAAACCCAGTGGAAGCAGGATTGTTAAATGAAGAATATCCCAAAATGATCAATTTGAGTAGTAAATTGTTCAGATTTATTATCGTGTTTCTAGCCACCTTCTGCCAAATAGAAACAAAGTACATTTAAGATAAAATCAACATAGCGAAAGTCCTATAAAATTAATAGAAAATGATAAACTTTCTATAGGTTTATTTAACCATCCTAAATAATTAAATTTATATAGTGCCTAGCACAATGAGGTCCAGTCCTAAGTACAGTCTCTATGTGCTACCACAACATAAATTGTTAATAACAACCCCTTCTGTAAACCTACAGACAGAATATGTAGGCTGTCAAATGATTCTGTGCTAAATTCTATAGCTTTTTAGGGTAATTTCTATAAAACCCATATTGGTTTCATCCCTATTCATTTCTACCAGACAGTTCCATATGGAAAGCAATCCAGATACTTGAATGTTTAGGGTTCTTCGGTGACCTTGGTTTGTACTTTGGCAGATGTGGGAAAGACATGAGCTCTCTGAGAAAGCATTGCAATTTTTTAAGCTCTGCTAATTTAGCTGTCTCAAAAAGACTGTCAGTTTGCCCACTGCTGGCTGACTGCTGTTTGCTGGCCGTCTACATGACATGGCAAAATGGTAGCTATCAGTATATGTCACAAAGATAAATTTTAAAAAAGGAGTTCTGTTACTATACACGTGCTGTATGTAGCTATGCCACTATTATGACTTTTTCTGTGTACTGTACCTTTAAAATTCTAAGGCTTGAACCATGTCCATTTTTGAGAGCTGTTTCAGTTCAAAATGGCTGTAGTCACACAGAAACAACAAGGAGTCTGGTGGCCCTTAAAGACTAACAGATTTATTTGGGCATAAGCTTTCGTGGGTTGGGGAAGGGAGCAAAACCCCGGCTGATTGGGGGAAGTGGCTGCAGCTGGGGCCACACCCCAAACAGACTAACTGGGCCTTATAAGAAGGCCAGGGCAGCCAAAAGCTTAGAAGTCTCTCCTCTAGCTGTGGAGGGAGATAGGCCTGGCTGCTGGATGGTTGAGAGGTACCTGGGGGTGGGGCAGGGCTGGGGAAAAGCCAGGGGAGCTTCAGGGCCTGGTTCCAGGCCCATAGAGGTACATAGAAGAAGGCAGCAGGTCAAACCCTCCTTGCCAGTGATGAGTGGCTTATACTGCAGTGTGCCCCAGGGAACGGGGGCTAGTTGGTGACTGGCAGTAGCCTACGACTGAGGTGAGGTGGGATGGGGGTGGGGGTCCCCTGGGGAGGGGAGACCCTGAGATTGAGGGGTGTACTGCCAGGGGGCAGCACCCCAGATAACAGGGCACCAGAGTCCAGGGAGGGACATGAGGGCCAAGTGGCAGTGGGATACTGACCTGCAGAGGGTGCTCCAAGGCTGGCAGAGCTAATTCCCAGAAGAGACCAGCAGGAGGTGCCGCAGGGTGAGTCTTGCATCTTGCTACACTCACCCACAAAAGCTTATGCCCAAATAAATCCCTTAATCTTTAAGGTGCCACCGGACTCCTTGTTGTTTTTGTGGATACAGACTAACACAGCTACCCCCTGATACTTGTAGTCACACAGTAAGTCACATACACGGTTCTCCCTCATGGAGACTATGACTTTGAAAGCCCACTTACAAAATGTTTACTGCCACATAACAGCAACTCTTATCAAGCCTGACAAACTCACTACACCTAACACATTGCTGTCATGGTATTTATCTATAAAGAATGTTGTGTAAGATATCATGCACAATTGTGTTGTAGGTGTTGCAGGATGCATGTACAGGTGTTAATTTAAAAAGTTGTATGTGTACATTAAAAATATGTTTAAAACCATACAATCAAGCAGGGTTGAGAAACAAACTTTTGCCTGAAAAAGGAATGTTGATTCACCTGTCTGCCTAGGAATATGTTGTGAATCAAGTATTGTGGAAACCAACACAAATGTTTCACTTGCATTTCAAGTCAACAGAGGAGCAAGTTATCAGGAAAAAGAGGAAAAAGCATGGTGTCCGCTACTGGAGCACAAGCAGCAGGGGAGAAGAATTTTATTTGAGGATACACGTCAAAAGAATATATTTCAGAGGTTTCCCGGACTACAAGAAGGGCAGAGGATCTCTTGGTTATCCATCACTTAGGAGGAAAAAAGGCTATTGCTTTTTGTATCTTTGAACAGTGGATCCCCTACCATGTGGGTGGGTGATTCTGAAAGATTGCTTTAGGTACAACACTTAGCTTAGTCAAAGATTGTAACCTGTTATGTAGTTTGTGGCAAGTTTTAGTCACATAGAAGCATGTTATGTTTTTGGTTTGTTCATGACTATTTCTGTCTGTTATTCTTGCTTAATATCACTTGAAGCTCTGTTCTTTGTTAATAAACTTATTCTTATTTTATTATAAATTCATCTGTCCTGTTATATTGGAGTGAGGAAGGCATCCTCAGCTGAGCCAAGACACTGGTGTGTATTCTGTCTCTTTGGAGGCAGTGGACTTGGTATTTCTAAGGGCATCCAGTGATAGAGGGTGGATGCTTCAGGGGAGATGCTTCTGGAGGGTTCAGGAACTGAAGTAGACCAAGGGTTAACCTTCAAGGCAAAGTCCTATGGAGTTTGTTTGGTTGGCTAATAGACTGGAGTGGCAGGGAGCTGCCAGCCTGTATAGTACCAACAAATCCCTCTTTTGCCCAGGCAGGGGGGTAACAGGGTGTTCTACACCCTGAGACAATATCACAGAGACTCAACATTTGTTCTTTTTTGCTTTGCTGTTTCTCTTAATCTGAAGTCAGTCACTTAGACTGAAAGTGTATGATTGCTCTTTTTGTATTGAAAAAACACATACACAATCCTTATCAGTATTCATTTGTTGGCAATTGGTAAATGCCAGCAACTTTGGGTTCTCCCAATTTCTTACCAAATATTTACATAGCTTTTGAGTGCATTGATGTAACCTGTTCCATAGCACAAAGTCCCCTGTCATATGTTCATGTAGCATCCTCTTGATTAAGAACTGTTTTATTAAAATAAAAATACTCATACATTACACCCATTCCTAGCAAGAGAACTACGCTGATATTTTATAGCCAATGGTAACATAAAGTCAAATCCAATATTATCCCAAAAATCAAAAGAGCTGAAGTCCTGATCCATTTCAGTGCAGGACTGAATCCTTCCCTGGTGTTAATAATTGTGCAAGAATAACTCCTTGGTGTTGCTTACATGTATATTGTCAGTCACTGGAAATATACATGTATGAGGGAGTGTACCAGGCCCATTGAGGTCCCCTGCTAGAGGCCTCACAGTCCTACCACTCCCTGCCCCAGAAAAGGAGCAGTGACGGTGGGTCTTCCAGGCCTGCCTAGAAAGGCTTCAGGGAAGCAGCTAATCTGAGCCCAGCAGGCTCAGTTAAAAAGAGCTGCAGGGCTCGAGCAGGTCAGTTCCTGGCTTGGACCAGAGAAGTAAGGAAGGTGCTCCTTGCTGGAGCTCAAGTGAGGAAGTGCATTTCGTGAAGCAGGAGGGGAGTTGAGAACTTGGGGATGGTCTAGACAGTATTTGGTCCTGCCATGAGGGTAGGGGACTGGACTCGATGACCTCTCGAAGCCCCTTCCAGTCCTAGAGTCTATGAATCTATAAAACTTCAGCTCTAAGCTAAGGATGCAGAGGAAGGGACTACGTGGGAAGCATCCCAGGGAACAGCAGCAGACACTATTAAAAGAAGCAGCATGTGGCTGCTATTTGTAGGGTTCTTGGGTTGGGACCCAGAGTAGTGGGTAGGCCTACTGGTGAGGTGGCCAAGGCCCCAAGAAAGGGGGGCATTTTGTTTAGAAGCCCAAGCACAGACCTGGAATTTAAAAGGCTCCAGGATGGGGCTGAAGACCCTGAATAGGACCAACCATTTGTTGAACTTTGTTACTGTTACGTTGCACTCCATATGCTTTATAAAAATGTTTATAAGTGTGAATATGATGTAACTGTAATATGCTTTATGCAAAAGGTCTCATAAGGTGTCATTACAAAGCTTATGATCTACTGAGTGTGTTCATCCCATTTGTTTGCATGTATTATTTCTATGTCTGGAGTTAGGAGACTAAGATATAAACTTGTATTACTGATGCAAACATTAAGTGGAAGCCATCAAGGGTGCTTCAGAATCAATGACCTGTAAATGGCTCTGTTTAGTTGCAAACCTTCCTGGGTATGTGCAGACCAGCCCTGGAAGAATGGAGAATGAGGTCTTACAGTAATGTGATCATGTCACCTGAACTGGAATCCCTCTTAAACCTGGTGCTTTTCCATTTAGAAGGAGGGGTGAGAACCCAGAGGGACAAAAGATTCCCGCCTTGTGCCAAAGATATAAAAGGGGGTGGAACAGAACAAAGGGAGCTTCCAGTCATGAGTAAACCCCTAGTTTCCACCTAAGATGCCTGCTGGAACTAACAAGGACTGTACCTGGGAAAAGGATTGGGCCCAGACTAGGAAGAAGTCTAGTCTGTGAAAGAAGCTTATTGGAACATCTGAGGGTGAGATTTACCTGTATTCAGTTTCTTAATGTATTAGGCTTAGACTTGCGTGTTTTGTTTTATTTTGCTTGGTAACTTACTTTGTTCTGTCTGTTATTACTTGGAACCACTTGAATCCTACTTTTTATACTTAATAAAATCACTTTTGTTTATTAATTAACCCAGAGTAATACCTGGGGGAGCTAACAGTTGTGCATATCTCTCTATCAGTGTTATAGAGGGCAGACAATTTGAGTTTACCCTGTATAAGCTTTATACAGAGTAAAACGGATTTATTTGGGGTTTGGATCCCTTTGGGAACTGGGGGTCTGGGTGCTGGAGATAGGTGACTTGCTGAGCAGTTTTTGGTTAAAATCTGCAGCTTTGGGGGCGTGGACCAGACCTGGGTCTGTGTTGCAGCAGGCTAGCATGTCTGGCTCAACAAGGCAGGGTTCTGGAGTCCCAAGCTGTCAGGGAAAACGGGCTCAGAGGTAAATTCAGCACGTCAGGTGACAGTCCGAAGGGGGTCTCTGTGACCGAACCTGTCACAGTTACCTCCCCAGAAAGGGACTGAACTTGAAGGAGTGACCTAGCTGGAGAGCTGGGGCAATAAGAACCGATAAGGCAAAAAGTCTCCAGGAAGGAAGTCCTGGGGGCACTGCTCTATACCAGGGCAGGCACAGTTTTAAAGCCAACCCAGAAGGGTCTGAAGACTGAGCCAGAGATGGAACTAAAGACTTTAACAAGGGCACAGGGGACAGGTCCTGTTGGACCTCTTACCCTGGAAGGGGTTTGTTTGTGCATAGTGACTGTGTGTGACTTGGCTGGAGGGCTGGGCCACCGAAGACCCACCGGATGAGGTTATTAGCCAACAGGGGGCACCAGGAGCAGAAAGAGAGAGTGAGGGCAGGTTCACACCTAACCAACAGGAGGCGCTCACGAGAGGTGGGTGGCCCCCATCACAACATGCATCTGAGACCTTACATTATCTTTGAAAATGGAAGGACTTACAGCTAGATGTGAGGATTTAAATTTGAAGGAATTTAAAATTTTCAATGTTTACTAGCTACAGGATGACCTAATTATGCAGAGAATTCCCTGAGCTAAGTTTCTCCCATGTATCCTTTATAACAATAGAGATAGTAGGGATTGATCCACCATTATACAGAGTATTTGCCTTTTCTTTAACCTCACGTGCGAGTGAATGACTATTTCATATGTATGTGGAATCTAGGAATGTGATGGAAAATGCCAATTTGATAGTCTCTATCACGGCTTTGGAGTTCAAAAGCTCTTACTGTTTACTGACTTCAGGCTATGATGCCAAGGAATGCTGGCTGAACTCCAAACACCTTTGATGAGGTTTTGATTATAACACATTTATTTCTGACAGGAGAAAACATGGAACTGCTTTCTCCATTTCAGATAGCTGTTAAGAAACCACGGCACCCACTAAGAGCCAAAGGTCTGATCCAAAACCCACTGAAATCAGAGCAAGTCTTTCCACTGACTTCAGTAGGCTTTGGATCGAGTCCCAAATGCTTAGAAATGCTAAGCGCTTATAACCCCACTGAAGTCTATGGAAACTTTGCCTGAGTAAGGAGTTCAGGATCAGGCGCTATATCTGCTAAAGCTATTGTCTTACAGTACATTACAAATTAGCTTAATCCCTTTTAGTAGGATATGGCTATATTTAAAGTTTTTGGCTCCCAGTGAATTCCCTCTAGTACATTCAATCGTTGATCAATGACTCACCCTTGGACAGTTTGCCCTCCAATAAATATACCATGCAGAAAATTACTTATTACCAGTCTACTGTCCTGCTTGCCAACCAGAAATATAGGAAGGATATTTTTACTTTTGTGTTGCCTATAAAATCTTCTAACCTGAAAATGTGAAAGGTAAATCTCGGGCCACCTTCATTCCCAGTGCAAGACTACTGACTTCAGTGGGATAAATCTAGTCCCTAATGGCCTGATTTTTTAAAAATGATGTGAAGAAAATCTAGATGTAATGGAATCCACAAAGGGCTGTTCCATTCTGTTAATGATAGATTAGGAACCGACTGGTGTGCCATCATTTTGTGCTAGCTCAGGGCAGGTGGATGGTCCATGACTCTGCGGCTCCTCACAGCTGCCGGCCCGACTCTTATCGTGGCCAGGTTGTGGCTCCGAGGCACTTTCCTGTCCAGAGCCGGGTCACGGAGAGCTGCGTGGGCAGCTGTGGGGAGCCGGTGTCGTGTTGCAGACCCTTTTCCTGCCCCGGGCGGCTGAAGAGCAGGGACATGGGCTGGGGGCTGCTCTCAGCTCCCCTGCACTCCGGGCAGGTGGAGGGTCTGCTGCGGCTCCCCACAGCTGCCCAGGCTGACTCCCCGGCCAGGCTCCAGGCTGGCCTGGCCAGGGCTGGGGCCTCAGGGGGAAGAGGAGGGGAAGGGGGCAGGGTCCACCCGGGCGAAAAGTGGACGGGCCGGGCGGGGCCACACAGGCAGTTTGGGTAGGCTTAGCCTTCCCGTGCCTTTGATACCCGCCGCCCGTGGCTGTAGCATTTCTAGTGTAGACCAGCCCTAAGTGAATAGCCTGTGTTTGAATGACATATCCTCAGGCTCTCCTGCTTGGGAAGTGAAGATCATTATTAGTCACTGTTTAAAGCTAAGGTGGGGGTTTGACCCTCTCTGAAACCTGCGATTTGCAGAGGGTTATATGCAGGACTGAGCTATCTTGGGCTCTCTGATCAATACCATCCATCCGTTTTCATTGTTCCTTTAAACATTCCCATTAGATGAGGCCCTTATGTAACACATCCATGTTCTATAGACTGTACAGACACAGTAGTAGGCATCCCTCAGTCTCAAGAAACCATGGGTATGCGCCCCTGAGAGGTAAAAAATGTACTCAGTTAGTTTTATGGCAGCCGTGAATGTGGCTGAAGAGACCCACTCAAGAGGGAGAATCTCTGCCGCATCTGTCACATTTAAAGGTGATGTTTTGACCCTTTGGTCTCTGCCTTCTGTGAGCTCTTTTCTCCTCTGCTAAGCTGCACTGCTTCCTCTCATAACTCCAGAGACCTTTGTTAAACTCTTGTTTCCAAAGGCTGTTGTCCTGAGTGGGATCTTCCCATTTGTCCACATCCATGTCCATTTCTTTGAGGTCTCGCTTGTACACATCCTTGAAATGCAATTTTGGGCATCCTCTGGGTCTTCTTCCAGATGCCAATTTGCCATAGAGGATGTCCTTTGGGATACAGACACAAAATCAAAATAAATTACACATGCAGAACTACATCCTGGACCCTGGTCTTTCAACTCCAGAAACACAGGAAGCTACACCTCAATCTAAAGCAGATATCTACTTATTGATAATAGTAGGTCCTTTCTGCTCTCTGTGGGACTGGGACAGCCACTCCAGGGTATAATCATGGTTAGCTGGTGTTTTCTGACTACAGTTATCATGCAGAAAATATGTAGGATTCTATTTTTTTTTCATTGTGGTGGGGACTTTGAAGACAGGAAGGAGAGTTGAAATAGGTAAAACAAGATTTGAATAAAACTGACTGAGTACTGGTCTCTCTCCTCCTCCCTAGCTCTCTCTGTCTCTGACTTTTTTTTCTTTTCAGCTGCTTTGTTTTCTGTCTCCCTCATCATGAGATAATTCCTGGCTTGGGGTAAGAAGTTGCACTGTAAATTGTGGTGGCTAGACACAGATTCATTTCAGTTGGCTGAATCTTTTTAAGAAAGGTCTGCTGAGCATAGGATTAGACTGTGAGAAGGGTGCAATTATTGTAGCTGCTGCATGTTAATTACCTGCCCTCCTCTCACATGTACAGAATTTAAAGAGTGCATAGAGGGAGTTTCTGCTCAGCTTCTGAGAACAAGTTTTTCCTAAAGTTCTTATAATTGATCAAATGTTTTCTAGGGGATCCTAGGGATCAATGATAAACAAGACTCATCAGTTCTATTTAGTCAACTCCCTGCAAACCAGTTCAGGATTGCTCCCTCCCACAATTGAAAGTTCTCAGCTATTACTTCCTGTCACAACAATTAAAAAGACTCATTCTGAGAGCCTTATCCTTCCAGGAGCTGAGTACAGCCTGCAAGTGACTGTCAATGGGAAGCTAAGGGCATCACATTGCTAGTTTGGAACATTAAGACTTGATCCAACAAGAGTTTTGCAGAGAGTTGAACAGAGCCCGTAGGTCCTGGTCATGCAATCAGATACATGCTAGCACATCTTTGTGCCCAGTTATAAATTCATAGCAATATATATTAATCACGCAAATTTAGGGCCAAAATCCTGCTTTGCAATTGTTCCAGATTGTTTGTGATAAAAAGTATATAAAATGGTGGTGGTATTTCCTGTGCTAAGTATTATCCTGAGATGATAATTTGCAAAGATAGAATTGTAACAAAGGTAATAGTGACCACAAAATACATATTAATGTGATTTTTATTAATAATTATAAGAATTGTAAGCATTAGTTTCCTTTCTTATTCTCTTTACTAGGTCAATGGAGGGGTTTACATTATGTTTAGGTCTCACTTAACATCAGTTAAGCAACCAATATGCAGCTTGTATTATTGCATAACATTTATATTTTGTAGTACATTGCATGTACTGCAAGATTAATTACGTGCAAAGGCAAAATTGTAATGTATGTTACTTCAATATAGTACTTAATATAGGGACTACCACAAATATGGTGGTAACTGTAATGGAATGCTAAACTGTATTATACTGTTCAGCCACTAGGTGGTACTGTTGTAAAATACCTTATTTAAATGAATCTCAGCCATATCTGGCAGTGTACAAAAGGATCTTATGATAAACACAACTGGTGAGTATAAGCAAGCTCTATAACCACTCCATGTTTGGTACAGCAACATGACATGATGTCAGGAGTAAACTAATAACAGAAACAGAAGGAAAACAGCAACAAAGGTTGAAGGATCTCATCAACATGCCACTCTTCAGTGCCCCAGAGAACTTCAGTTTTGACAGACCTTCCCAGTGGACAGACTGGAAGTAATATTTTGCAGGATTTCAAAATGCAAACAAACTCCACAAAGAAACTGATGATGTTCAGGTATGTTCTTTAATTTATGTTACGGTGAAGCAAGCAGAACATATCTTTAAGTCCTTTGATTTTTATTAAGGACAGTCACGAAGATGACTATGAAATAGTTCTAGTTATGTTTGATGCATACATTATACCCCAGAGAAATCTGGTCTATGAAAGACCAAGTTGTCACCAGAGAATTCAAGAACCAGGGCAAAATGTTGAATGTTTTATGAGTGCTGCATACATTGGCTGAAAACTGATTTTGGGAATGCAAACATGAAAATATCAGAGACAGGCTGGTTATTAGGTTAACAGATAAAAACCTCTCACAGGAGCTACAATTGAAGAGAGATTTTACCCTAGCTACAGCTGTACAGGGAGCAACTCAGACAGAACTAATCAAACAACAGCACAAAAGGCAGGAGCAACTTGAAAAACCTGAAACTAGCTTAGACGCTATAAACAGACACTTGAGTGTTAAAAATCACTATCATAAAACTTCTGAGGCAAGGAGAGACAACTCCAGACTGCATGCACAAGATATGGAAAAAGTCATATCCCAAGAGATGATGCATTTCCAGGCAGAGGCACACGGTGTAATAAATGCATGAAATATGGACATTTTGCAGCTGTTTGCAACACCAAAGCAGTCAGGAAGTTGACTTAGATTACAGACAATCAAGAGCCATTGTTACTGAGATCTATCTCTTGTGATGACATGCAGCCTGCCTGGAGAGTGAAATTTAATATTCATGGCAAGATTATTGATTTTAAAATTGACTCAGGAGCTGATGTCACAGTCATCTCAGAAGGGACATACAATCACCTTCAACTCCTTCTAGAGCTGAAGTCACCTGACACAACTCTGACTAGCGCTGAAGGTATTCTGAACTGCATGAGGCCAGATCACCACAGAAACAACTTACAGAGACAAAAGCTTTGCATTCAGAGTGCATGTGATCAAAGGATCAAAGACCAACCACCTTCTCAGCCACAGTGTGGCAGCCTGATGGGCCTAGTGAGAAAAGTAGAAGAACTCGATGGAGGATTTGATTATATTGGACTTTTGAAGGGAGATCCAGTACAAATCAACTTAAGACACAATGCTGAACCATACAATGCACAAACACGTTACCAGAGAGACCTTGGAAGAGACTAGCTGCATATTTATATGAATTCAGAGGACATCATTACCTGGTCATAGTGGACTGTTTTTCCAGGTAAATAGAAATAATGTACTTGAAAGACATAACATGTCCTAGTGTTATTGAGAAACCGAAGTGTACATATGCTCACTTTGGTATTCCAGAACAATTAGTGATGGACAATGAACCACAATACACTGCAGGGAAATTTAAATCATTCTGAATGAAATATGACATTGATCATATTACTAGCAGCCCACATTATCCACAAGTGAATGGAGAGACTGAGAGATCTGTACAGACAGCCAAGAAAAATCCTACAGCAGGGAGATTCATTCCTTGCTCTTCTGAGTTACAGATCAACACCAGTAGCAGCCACTGGATATAGTCCAGCACAACTGCTGATGGGATGACAGCTCAGAACTACTATTCCAAATTTGGAAAAGAATCTATCTCCAAGGTGGCCAGACATGAAGAGCATATCCAGATCTGATTTAAAAGGTTAAAGAGCTTATGAACACTTTTACAACAGATGGCCCTTGTGACCGGGGTCCTGGGGGCCGGGGGGCATGCTGAGGTTACTCAATTAGGGCACTATACAAAGAATGGGGCAGACAATCCCCAAAGCTGGTGGTTATTCTAATACTTAGATCCACCAAGCTAGCAACAGAACAGCTTCTACAATACCTTACTGGTTATGCAGAAGCCAAAACACAGTTCCCTTATAGCAACCCAGCCTTGGGCTTCCTCCCAGACAGCCAAGGCAAATATGATGAAGATTATTGAAAATCTTGTTCATCATATAAAAAGTTCTACCACTCCCAAAGGATCGGACACATTACCCATCAGGTTAATGAATTCCTCAGATCTTACCCAAATACATGCTTACAGCCAATTCTTATTAACTAAACTAAAAATTATTTAAAAAGAGGAGAGAGTATTAGTTAAAAATGTTCATACAAACATGAATAGAATCCTTAGGTCAGTTTCATAGTAGAGATAATGCTTTAGTATTGCAAAGAATCCTTTTCAGAATCAGTTCATCAGGTTATAGTCCAATGTCCAAATGTTCAATATCAGGGTGGGCCAGATGGGAATAGAGATCTCAGTCTTGGACGATGCTTAAGCCGATCTGAGATGAAAGGATCAGGTCCCAAGAGTTTTTATAGCAATTTTTGCAGCCTCTTGACAGAACCAGTCCTTGGATGAACAATAGGCTTTTGAAGTAACCTTCTAAGCATCACCAGTAATTAGCTACATGGATTAACATAAAGCAATTGCCTATCTTCCACCATTTGCAGGTGATTTGCTATATCATTTAAAAAGAAATTGAGACAGTGATATCACTATGTTTATAGTTCATTTTGTCACAGCACTCAATTAGAGAACTGCCAGGTCTAAAACCTGGTGACTGTTCATGTCAAATTAGATGGAGAAATAAGGACAACTCCAGCTGTTGTGAAGAAAAAGAATTCAGTGCCCATATCATATGTGATTGAGACTGACAATGGAGAGTTCAACAGAAACTATTATCCACAGTTTGTTCCTCAAAAAAAAAAATCAACATTGAAAACTCTACAAATGGTAGATGCAGAACAAGAAGAAGACAACTCAAGGATTCCAAACTGACTCCAGATAGTCACTGCACCTAATGGACAGTCAGATGACCAAGCTGTTGTGTTCAAGTCGTGTAATTAGAAAACCCGTACAATTCAGAGATACTTAACAGACTGATACATACAGAACTTCAAAAACAGTGTAGTGTAAATATTATAAAAGGTAGGAATGTAGAACTTAAAGGGGAGATGTAATGGAATGCTAAACAGTTCAGCTATTAGGTGGCACTGTGTGTAAAATACAGTACCTGTTTTAAATGAATCTCAGCCATACCTGGCAGAGCATTAATGGATCTTACAATGAACACATCTGGTGTATATAAGCAAGCTCTGTAGCCAGTCCATGTTTGGGACAGGAACATGACAGTAACATTATATATTTACAAAGGAAAATGTAAAGATTGTACTGGTAATCACTGTATACTGTGTGTAGCCCTGTGCTGAACAGCAAAACTGAGGAAAGCACATTCTGATCTGTGCATTGTGTAGACATGTAGAAAAACTAATCTGGTTTGTTCTCCATGTTTTCCAGTACTTTTTCCAGTCTATTTTTGGTGTTTGTTTTTCTAATATCTAATCTCTGATTCAGTACGTGATATATGAGTGATGTGGAGCAAACTGCGATATTGTGTTCTTATACATTTAGTCCTTATGTCCCAGGATTGCACCAATACCAGATTACAGGAGTAGCAAACAAAGTGGGTACAAAACTAAATGAAACCCTCAAAAGGGGTTTTGACTACAGATGGGAAATACGCATCCAACAATTCAGTTCTAAAAATGCATATTGAGTGAAATTCATCTCAGTGCAGAGAGGCAGGACAAGACCTACGTCCTACTTAATCTGACTTCAGTGGTGCATGAGCCTCTGCATAGGTGTGAATTTCACCCATTGTGATCTGAGGCCTTGTCTACACTAGTGTTGTAATTTGATCTCAGTTACGCTAGTTAAATTACATAACTAAATCGATGTAACTTACATCGACTTATAGCGCAGTGTAGACACTGCTGTGTCAACGAGAGATGCTCTCCTGTCGACATAGCTTCTGTCTCTTGTTGAGGTGGAGTACTGAAGTTGACGGGAGAGCGCTCTCCCATCGACTTATCACATCTTCACCAGATCCGCTAAATCGACGCCACTGCATTGATCGCAGCTGTGCTGATTTAGTGCCGCAGTGAAGACTAGCCCTCAGGCAAACTAATGCTTTTGATATAGGGATGTACTCATATAATCAAATGACAGCTCCTCAGTTAATGTAGCTGTGCAATGTGCCTTTAATGCATATGGCCCCAGGATACTTCAAAGCAATAGAAAATGTAATTAAGACTTTCAGATGGTAAAGGCATTGAAGGATAAAACTGGACAAACTCTAAGCTCAAAAAACACAAGGACTGGGACCAAATTTGGAACTTTACCATGTGGCTCTTCACTTCATGGTTGAGGCTAACCCTTCAGTAAGAAGGCAGAGTGATCCTGCTGAAATGGCATCTTTTTTCATTCGGACAAATGTCATTCTTGCCAATGAAGTATTTAAATACACCTATGTAAAAATCCTGTTGGACATAATACAGAATTTAACATTGAATTAAGATTGTTAGATTGGAAACCATGGTAAGAAGTAGGAAGCAAAATATTCTGTGATTAGTATCAGGGAAATACTGGTAGGGTGGTTGCACTTTTAGATACACTTGAAATTTGTTTTAGGGGATGAACAGCACAGATCTATGCCACTTAGGGAAAGTCTGAACCAAGAGTTTCAAATCATAATAAATTACAAATAGCATGTAAAAGGCATCATCGATGTCCCCCGTAGCAGTACAGGCTTATTCTTAATCACTGAAATAATCAAACACAATGTCCGACCCTACCATTCTGGAAGAGTAAGATGGTAGACTCAGTTAAATGCAGATTTTGGTGTTCATGAATTTAACTAGCAGAATGGCAAAACAGAAAATTGAGGTGGGGGCAATTAAGTAGAATTTAATGGCGTTCATCTATTCCATTGAGGTGGGAGGTGACAACAATGGGCCAAATTCTACTCTTTCTTATACACATGCAATAGTAACTGTGAGAAGCTGGCCCCTTATCTGTTGTAAATATTCCTGTTGGAGACAAAGAAATACTCTTATAAATAAGGCCTATCACTGCTCTTTGCTCAGGCAAAACAACGCATTTAATAGTTAACAATATTTAGCACCAATTTGACATAGGTTTAAGTAGCCACCTGAGGTCAAATGCAGAAGAAATCTGTTTTCTTTTTCATTTGCTTGAACATAGAATGCAGAATCAATTCCATAATTTCATCATGTCCAAAACTGGAAACATTCTGGTCAGAGATGGTGTTATTATAAATAGCATTTGGGAAATTTAAATAGTCATTCCTGCTGCAATTATTCCTTTTGCATGATTTTTTTCAACTCTTCAGGGTACAACAAAATACTTTTAAGAATGAATTGCCATTGCTTTTTCGTGTGCAGAGGGATTGATTTTTGAGAAGGTGGAAAGGTCTGAATTTTCCAGTGATAAAAGACAGCTATTCTGAATGGCTAAAATGGCTGTATAAGAACATCTAAAAGACAAAATACAAGCCGATCATGCAACCCTTCCTCCCATTTACAACAATGGGAAGTCTCACAAGTAAGGATTGCTCATATATGTAAGGGTTGCAAGATTGGGGTCTGTATGACATAGTTTAATTTGTTGCGTCTCAGATAAATCCATTTAATAAAGGAAAGGGAGAGTATATATCTTGTATGAATTTGAATTTAGAATACAAGCGCTCAACACGCCAGCCCTTACTCACTCAGACTGTCCTTGTTCATGAGAAGTCCCATTGGCTTGATTGAACTACTCATGTATGTAAGGACTAGTTAAGGGCACACAGGAATGGAAGTGGAGGTTCTGTTCTTTATACTTTTTTTATATATATATATATATATATTAAGTTGTGTGGTGTAAGGGCTGTTGTGTTTTGTAATTTTTCCTTCTACACTTTAGTTCAATATAGTAAATAATGAGTTAATAGATGAAGCAATACAAGGTTATTATATTTCAAGAAAGCAAATTTTGCAGATTAAAAAAAAAATAGCGAGCTCGATCTTGCAAACAAACAGATGAGTAACTTCATTCACATGGGAAGTTCCACTCTAGAAGGCTCTGTGGTTTTCAGAATGAGAAGCAGCCATGTGATCCAAAAGTCATTGAAATTCAGCAATAGTAGCTATTAAGAGAGATCCAATAAAAAAGATATTAAGCTATAAGAGATATCCCTTTAACTTCTCAGGCAGAGCTTCAGGTCACCTCCACCTTGGACATCTCTATTTGTGTGTTTTACTACATGGCTGTATTTATTTGTGGTTATTGTGTTTTTGGTTGTATTATGATTTGATTTTGGGGGAGGGGGGGCGGAGTAAGATGCAACACTGATATTGGAGCCAGTGGTTAATGACCCTCATCTGATAGGATATTAACTTTTTGCAAACCTGATCCATATGAAGTGACTAGAGTTATGAAATAAAATTCTTACCATCAGTCCTGTACATCCCTTTGTTGCAGAGATTCCTAATAAAGCACTGCAAGTGATCTGTGGTAGGTCTATTCTTATTTAATATATCGGTTAACGATGTGGGGAAAAAAAGAGTAAACAGCATCTTAGTGAAAACTGTAGATAATGCTTGGAAAATACAATGTAATATATCTGAAGAAAAATAATCTGCAACTGAGATAGCCCGTGGGAGGCAGAAAACTAGAAAAGAATACTGCTGAAAAAGGCCTAGGGGTAAGTGGGTAAACATAGAGCATGTACTCAGGGAAAACATCATAGTCCAGAAATATATCCATGGGCCAGGTAGAAGCAGTGCTAAGCATGGGCTTTTTCTCCCCTGCAACCCTAGTCAGGTTTGTCAGGGTTTCAGAAGTAGACTAGCGGCACCTTCTGTGACACCTACTTGTTACGTTGGTAGTTGCTGTGCTTTGGAGACTCTTGCACACAAATCATTGCCACCATGTGTCATTAGCAGTAAGTGCTGCAGCAGGCAGGCAGCATTATAGGGAAGAGATCTGTAGTAACCACGGTGAGTAGCCAGTGTTACACAGAGAGGCTCTAGAGTCTGAGAGCTGTCCATCTGAACGCAGCTTGCACTCCCAAGCCCCTTAGAGCCACACTGAGCTAGGTTCCTCCTGAAACCCTTACCTGACCCTTTTTCTACATTTCCATTCATACTACACCACTGATCAACTTTTCAGCCAGGAGTGGAAGTAAATTCCCTCTTCCACTTACAGTGTGAGTGCTGCTGTTAAGATCTAAACACTTTTACGTGTCAGCGTTGCCTTTTCACTTTAAGATGACTCCAATTTCTACTGTCTCCCAGGGCACCTGTCAGATCTAATGGGGCCCTACTTCTACATCTTGTCCCAAGACCTGTAAATCCTGGCTGTGGCTCTGGGAATTCATTATCGGTGTGCACTGCCAATGTCCTCTAAGGTAGTGTACTCTTTCAGGAAGCACAAAGTCACAGAACGGTGACAGGCAGCTCATCACGAGTGAACTTGTCAAAAGCTTCAGATGTCAGAGCTGGCAGTAGTCAGACCTGCAAAGAGAATTCACCCCCTCTGTATCCCTGTGCTGGAGCTTGCAATAGCAATAATACGACTGCTATACAAGACGTGGAATAAATGATTGCTCACAGAGCAACTACTAGAGTGTCTCTCAAATGAGTTGGGGGCTCATAGCTCTAAGTCAGCCAAAATGCTGCCTAAACCTAAATGGCAGGAGGATGAAAATTCCTAGACTGAGTTTTCCATGCTTCCTCAAGTGGAGGTAGCATTATTGGTGGACAAGATCGGGGTGGGGGGCATTTATCAAAAGTCAAATGAGGCTTTAGAAAATGCAGCTCACTAACTGGAGGAAATGGAGAAATTCTCAGTGGGGCTTTTCAACCATATTCATGTAATAAGAATGGAGGGTTCCACAGATTCCCATAGGGTTCCACAGATTCCTAACTTTCCTACAGATTACCTGCGGTATTGGTGGGGGGAGGAAAATGGACATGCAGTCCAGTCTCACTCCTAGCCTGTCCCCTCCTCATGTGTGGATCCCCTGCCCCACATATGGATTTCTGTGAGGTCCAGAGCAGCAAGGGAAATGCAACCGTGTAGGCTGATGCCTGAATCTCCATTCACAGAAAGGACCCTTCATGTCTATGATGTGGCCCTTTGTTAATGCTAGTGTGTATATTAGCTCTGAAAATGGGGACAGAGCAATGGGAGGGGGGAGGAACCACAAAGGTAAGTATAAAGAAGGCCACATACATTATTCTTCAAGTGACCAAACATTGTATTGTCTTCACATTTGTTCTCCCACCTCAACCTTTCCCTGCATTGTCATTTCCTGGTGGGGTTGTTTAATTTATACTGCAAACTCTTTAGGGCAGAGACTCCATCCTTACCCACTTTTGCAAAGATGCATGCACATCTATAGTGCTATATAAGTAGCACCCCCTGTCTTGAAGTGATTTCCATCATATCCAGGGTTTACAGTTTGGTTCAATGGCTCTGTGGCGGGGCGAAGACTCACTGACGTGGTGCCGCCTGCTGGTTGTCTCGGGAATTAGCTCTCCAGCTCCAGAGCGCCCTCTGCCGGCTGATGTCTCACCTGCCGCTGGCCCCCGTGTCCCTCCCGGACCCCAATGCCCTTTGCCCAGGGGTTCTGCCCACTGCAGCAACCCACAATCTGGGTCTCCCCACCCAGGGGAACACCCAATCCCCTATCCCCACCTTGCCTCAGTGGCTACTGCCAGTCTCCATTTAGCCCCCGCTCCCTGGGGCAGACGGCAGTCTGTTAACCACTCATCATCGGCAAGGGGGGTTGGACCAGCTGCCTCTGCCTATTCCTGGGCTGCTTCTCTGCAGCCCTAGTACCCTTTTTGTGGGCCCTTAACTCGGCCTGCACCCTAGGGTTTAGCTAGGCTGGAGCTCCCCAGGTCCCTCTGCCCTTCCCCAGACTGCTCCACCCTAGGTACCTGCCTCAGCTTCCCAGGTAGCCAGGTCCTTCTCTCTCAAGAGACTAGAGAGAAAGTCTGTCTTCATCCGTCTGGCCCACCGCCCTCTTATAAGGGCCAGCTGGGCCCTGATTGCACTGTGTGGCTGCTTTCCCAACAAGCCCAGGTTTTCCCCTGCCATAGCCCTCTCCCAGGGCTGTTTTAAGCCCTTCAGGGCAGGAGCGGGGTAATCACCCCACTACAGCCCGCCAACCTTAAGCATATTCTCACCAGCAACCACGCACCGCACCATAACAACTCTAACTCAGGAACCAACCCATGCAACAAACCTCGATGCCAACTCTGCCCACATATCTACACCAGCAACACCATCACAGGACCTAACCAGATCAGCTACAACATCACCGGCTCATTCACCTGCACGTCCACCAATGTTATATATGCCATCATGTGCCAGCAATGCCCCTCTGCTATGTACATTGGCCAAACTGGACAGTCACTACGCAAGAGGATAAATGGACACAAGTCAGATATCAGGAATGGCAATATACAAAAACCTGTAGGAGAACACTTCAACCTCCCTGGCCACACAATAGCAGATGTAAAGGTAGCCATCTTACAGCAAAAAAAACTTCAGGACCAGACTCCAAAGAGAAACTGCTGAGCTCCAGTTCATTTGCAAATTTGACACCATCAGATCAGGATTAAACAAAGACTGTGAATGGCTATCCAACTACTGAAGCAGTTTCTCCTCCCTTGGTGTTCACACCTCAACTGCTAGCAGAGCACCTCACCCTCCCTGATTGAACTAACCTCGTTATCTCCATACTGATTTATACCTGCCTCTGGAAATTTCCATTACTTGCATCTGATGAAGTGGGCATTCACCCAAGAAAGTTTATGCTCCAATACTTCTGTTAGTCTTAAAGGTGCCACAGGACCCTCTGTTGCTTTTCACCCCACTACAGGCTCTCAGCCCCCTTGCTATAAAAATGGTTCCAGCACCCCTAGGGAAAGCTGAAGTTTCCAAAATGACCTTTATTATTCATTCATTTCCATCAGACTAATACTTTCTCACAGTCTCTCAGGATATTGCTAACCAGTGCTTTACATCTGCATCTAGTAAAGATACTGAATGATAACAATCTTTAGCACTTGTACTGCATGTTACATTTTCAAAGAACTGTACAAACACTACATAAATTGATGAATCCTTTGACTCCTCCAGCATAAAAGGACATGCTATGAATTGCAAGACATATGCCAACCTTTTTGTAACATATGCACAATACACTTATTTTCAGACATTGCAAACAAGACAGGAATAAAATGAAGAATATCTTAGCTTACCCTTTGCTGCTGCTATGTGCTCTGAGCAAGCTATGGCTAAAACCAACCTCATACTAAGCATCTTCACTTCATCTATTTCTACCACAGGTAGAAATAATCTGTGTGGAATGACTGTGCATAGGCACTATTGCTGGGCAGACAGTACATGTGCATAAATATATAGACTGCACCCCCTGATCCTTAAGCCATCACTCTTTATGTCCTTTCACTTTTCCTGACATAGAAAGCTTGTAGAGCACCCTCTCCTTATTCTTTTGGACCACCAGCTTCTATCCCGAGCTCCCACTTCTGACTCTATTAGGTGGTTCAGGTACTATAGTGAGGGGTATGATATGGGAAACCAGGTGATAGGTAGAGTGATATTTTCCAGCATGCACATATGCAAAACACAAGCCACAAATGACTCAAAGAATGTATTAATGCTAATTAGACTGCATAGGTTAAGATGTTAAACACATAATACTGGTACATAATTAATTACTGCATTCCCATTGTAAACTCCGGTGACTGTCTTAATAATATTTTCAACAAAAATAGGAAACAAAAAAGAAAGCAATAATATTTCTAACACATGGTTTCCAAAAGTTCAGAATGTCCACATTTTTCTCTTTGAAAATCGACTGTTTTAATTGAAATGCATAATACCACCCATTCAAAAGAAATCAAGCCTCCTTCCTTTGATTCTTTTTGAATGGCTCGGAATTTATCCTTTCATCTTCTTGTAAATACATAGCTGAGTGCATGCCAGTAATATGACTGGTAATTTAATCATCCGCTACCCTCCCTCCTTGCTCTCAAGAAAGAATAAGTGAGACAATTTTAGGATCAGGTTCTATATCACAGTAGTTCCAAACAGCTTCAAAATATCAATGAGAAGCCTGAGCCACTATAGCTTCAGTTTATTACTTTCTTATATCGTATGTCCATTTGTGCCTACTGTAGGGCATCATTAGCGAGACACTTTATCATTTATTATTTATATTGTAGTAACACCTAGGCCAGGACTATCTCTCCCAACCCCTTGCAACCTAGCAGGATTACAACATTGTCCATGCACATATCAGTAACAATAAATGCTACATTTTACTGTGATATCTAGCTCTAGTTTAAACCACACTCCACTCCTCCCCATGCAAGGGGAGTTGCTCATGATGATTCCCAGTTTTTACTTAGTAACTTTATCAGTCTTTGTCAAAGCATAGATTGCTATATGGCAAAAACTTTGATACAAATTGTCCAGCTGTGGTTTCCATAGTTATTAACTGTTCTATGTCCAATAAGCTAAGTAACTAAGTTTTTGTATTCAGTAGGAGTTGTGGGCACTCAACACTGTACGGGGTTGAGCCCAGACCCTCAAAGGCAGTTTGCAGCTAACACCCATTAATTTCAATTGGAATTAGGTGCCTAAAATACCTTTGAGCTTCTGGGTCTTAGTGACTAAATGACTTACCTAAGATCACATGAGTCAGTTGCAGAGGTAAAACTAGAAGCCAGGTCTCCAAACCCCAAGTCTTATGCTGTAACCACACGACACTCTACCTCCAATATTGCCTACTTGTGTATAATGCATGTACTTACTTGCACATGCATTTATTTTGTTGATGAAATTAAGGCAATTGAAAAGAGCCCTTAATATCCAATACAGTGGTTCTTTATTTTTATTTTTTAAAGTTTATTGGGCCAGATTTTGATCTCCACTACACTGATGTAAATCCAGAGTAACAATTGACTTCAACTCAGTTACTCTGGATTTACACCATTTTTACTGAGTGAGATCAGAATTTCCCTATTTTCTCTAAATCACAAGGTCCAGATGAAATCCTACCACATAAAACCAACCAATAAATCTACAAAAATGTAAATGAAAATTTCTTTGTAAGCTTTATAAAACTCAGTTAAGGTTCCTGGGACTTTTCCTAAATCCAGCAGATTAATAAAATTGCTCACTTGAGCAATAACATAGTAAATTCAGTCATTTCAGTTACATGCAAAATCAGATAAATCAGTCTCAAGCTCGCTAACGTCTTGACATGAAAGTGACTCGATAGCCATTGGTTTCAAATAACTTTCTAGTTAAGAGGAAAAAAGCATCACCTCAGTGAGGGAAAATGTTCTATATTACTCTGGAGCAATCTGATTAATAAAAAGGGCCATATATAGCTCTAGTAGCTCATTTCATTTCAGAAATAGCCCTATCCTCCTTGTCCCACTTAAGCTGCCACCGTAATAAATTGCCTGTCTGTTCCCCCATGCATAAACTTTTGGATCAGTGAGATTATAGCTGCGTTTCAAACTACCTCAATCAGGAGTTTATTAAGCTCTCATGGTGAATAATATTGTATCTGTTAAGAAGACATCAGGACAATGTGTTTTCCTCCTGTGGGTCTCTTCTAGTTATTTAATTATCCTACCTAGATATTCATGCTGTGCTTTTTTCCCCCATTAATGCTAATAAAATTAGGTTTCATCTTATAACCATTTTCAGTGTCTCCCAGAACAAGATTAAACAAGGGACGGAGCCCTTTTAAAAATATAGCACAGCTCAGCTTGAGGAAGAGGCAACACATACACTGTCCTTCACTTTTGCATAGCTCCTAACGCAGTGGGGCTCCAACTTCATTGAGGCCTCTTGGTGCAACTGCAGTATAAATACTAACAACAATATAATGTCACCATTAAAAAAAAATCAATATTTATCACCAGTATCATCACAGTAGGATCTGACATATGGTAGACTTGACCTGTTCTAAGGAGAGAGAAATACTGCAGTATTTCAGCTACCTCACCATGGTAACTGGTCATAAAGCTGACTTTTCAAATGGCTGCCATTGAGGATGGTGCGAAAAGAGAGCCCGCGTGCACGCAGCTTCTGAGTCATATCAGCCTTTGCAGAGCTTGCTGATTTTGTCATCCTTTTAAGACCAATACCCCTGGACTAAAATCACTTAATACACAGTCTTATTTTGAATTCCACTGCCTCAATAACAGTAGTCCTAGTAAAGGCCCAGTGCTACTCTCTCATAATCTTCATCCACATTATTTCTAGTATTGTTGTGCTGATTGATGACTGCTTTCATCACAAACCCCTTTGAGACCGGATGTGAATGCAACCTTCAAGTAACAAACCGGTCAGGTTAATCAGGAGCCCTCAACCCAAGACGAACCCACCCAGGAGTTTGTTTGGGGAGGTGTGCGTGTGACGGAAGGGCGAACACACAGAAGCCGAGAATGGACAAGAACAGAAAGAGAGGCAGCAGCACAAAAGCAGAGCACCAGCCAGGGAGCCCCGTGTGACCCTGGGAAAAGCTAGAGAGCGAGCGTTTGGGTCTGGTGTTGGCTAACAAGGCTTGGGGCTATACGATAAGAAACTGTTCTTTTTGTTCTTGCTTCCTGAGTTTGGTGAAGCCGGACTTTGTACATTCTTAGTAAATAAACAGGATTGGAAGGGCCCATAACAGGGTGGTCTGACTTAATGGTTAGAGCTTGGAATTGAGTTAGGGTCATGATCAGAAGCCACACCAAACATCCAGCCAAAGTCAGAGTTGGGAATCATGCCAAGGGTCCAAGCCAAAATCAGAAACCACACTCAGGATTAAGCCAGAGTCAGAAGTCACACCAAGGGTCAAAGATGGAGTCAGCAGCAGGGTCTGGGTATAGAAGCAGGAGCAGCGATGAAGCATGGTAACAGGAACAAGGAACAAGGCAAGGTAGCAGGGGGAAGGATCAAGGAGTTGGAGCCAGGTGAGGAGGCAACGACTTGATTTCAGGGGTCTAGGCAACAACAGGCCTAGCAACTAGTTGCTCAGACAAGGGGTAGGACAAGAACAGGAAGCTTTATACTTGATGGTGTCCAATCAACAGTCTGCTGCTAATCACCTGACTCTGCTGAGTTAGCATGTGTAGCCTCTGGTGGCAGATTATTAGACACAGTTCCCTCATCTGACCTGGTAGTACAGTGAGATAGAATGTAAGGCTCTCTGCTTGGCAAGCCCATGGGCCTGGCTTTGAGACCTGCAATGCCTGACAAATGCCTCACAAGCACCAGTTTTTTGTCCTAACTGAAACATTCCCCAGGGTCCTGAACTTTGACTAGCTGCTCAGGTCAAAAAGGGGCAACAATATTACACTGGTGCCTAGAGGCCCCATCCAAGTTCCGAGCCCTATTGTGCTAGGTGCTGTACAAACACATAGCAAGAAACTGGTGTTGCCCTGAAGAGCTTACAGTCTAGCTAGACATGGCAAAGAAAGGAATTATTATTGCTCCAATTTTACAGATGGGGAATTGAGGCACAAAGAAATTAAATGACTTGCCCCACATCACAGGGAAATCTGTGGCAGGAAGCTGAACCCAGTTCTTCTAAGTGCCAGTTTAATGCCTTACCCACATAGCCATCCGTACTCCTGTGGAGTTGAGCCCTAAGAGAGGAACGGGTACTCATTTCCCAGAACATGTGCTTTAACAAAAATCCAGAGGGGAAAGGTGAGGAGATTGGTACTAATATCGGAGGAGCTGGATATGAGAAACTTCTTTCCTCAAACAGCTGGATGAAATGGCCCAAATAATTATCTCATTTCCACTAATGTAAAACCGGAATTAACTCCACTGAAGCTAATTACCTTATACAATTACCTGGATGTAACTGAGATCAGAGTCTGGGCCTCTTACAGCCACTTTTCCACCTTAGGAAGCTTGAGCCAGGTTGGCACAAATTTGAGGGGGAAATAATTAAAGCCACAGGCATGGCAGTACAGAAGCAAATGCATCAGGCTGAACAGCAAGAGACTAGAGCATGAGCTGTGTTTAAAAGTTCTTTAAAAATTAAAGTATTTGGCACTTTGTCACAGCCAGGAAACACAGAGGCCAGAGTTTGCAGTGACCCAAGACATGGGGGGGAAAGGAGACAGATGGATCATAGCCAGCCTAAAGCAGTGCTACCAAGATGGGGAGTGAGGTGGCCAGACTGCAGATGGCTAGAAATGCTGCTCTTTTAATGAAGATGAAGCTTATCCATCTGCTAGCCTACCCCACAGCCAATCAAGGTGAGATAAAGCCTGACACAGCCCAGATCTGCACAGAGACAGCAAGAGAGACAAATCCTATCAGCGATCCATAGACAGCACAGAGGGAGGGAGAAATCCCATTCATCATCTCAGTAGTACAAGGCAGAGAGAGAGTCTGTCAGAAAGTTTGACTGCCCACTGCGAATCTGGAGAGCGACAGATTGTCGTCCACAGCCAGTCAATCCACCTAGCCAAGAAGTGTCAACCAGACAGCCAAGAAGAAGCCAGCTGGCTATCTTAGAAGTGCCAGCCATGCATGGAGGTGTTGGGTAAGAGGTGTCAAAGGGTCTTTGGGACTCTGACAGTAAAGCATGATTGTAAGTAAATCTTTCTTCATGATCTTAAAGCCACAGGAGAACACAGCCAGGGAGAAATGGATCCAAGGGCTGGGCCTAGATAATTCTGCATAATACAGGACTTGTTGAGTACTGCAAAATCAGGGTTTCTGCATGTTCATTCAAATTCACAACAGTTGTTTACTTCACCTTGTTGCTACTTGCGCGCATTCATTCAAACAGGTTTTTTCTACATGTGTATGCTTTCAGAATGGTTGTTCATGCAAGTGAGGGTTACCTCAGACGCAACCAAAGTATTGGTTATTCAGCTGAGTGAATAATGGATTTTTGGCTACAGTTCGGGGGGAGGCAGGGAAGAAGGAGTTCTGGGTTAATCCAAAACCAAATTTTTCAGCAAATTGAAAAGAAAAAAATTTCATTTCAGGTCACATGAAATGTTTTGTCAATTTTAAGCATTTTTTAATTTTTGTTTTAAATTAAATGAAAAATTATTTTGAATAAAAAAATGGAAATGTTTCATTAGAAAATGTCAAAACAAAACATTTTTAAAACATTTTGACCAACAATTCAGTGAAATGTACACAAATTCATTAAATGTTTTAGTCAATCCAAATTTGCATCTTTTGCCAAAAAAAAATTTGGCCAAATATTTTTGCCCAGCTGTAATTTGTTATTTATTATTCACAATTATGTCATCAAATCATAGAACAAAAACAATACCATGTGACTTAGGTGCCCAATCACACCTAACAAATAATCAACAGTGCACAGCAAATATGCAAACAGTTTGTGAAAGACAATTAGATGAACATTGTTCATCCTGACTATTGGCGTATACCTAACAATTATGGCTGCAGAAATCAGTATTCATGGACAATACAGGAACTGAAATAAGGGATATACGTTTATCAGATAACTTAGTCACAGTGAACAATTCAACATCTCTAGTGCAATATATGTTTATTCAAGAGGCAAAGTAGAGACGGTCAGGGAACCAAATCTCAGATTTGGAGCTGAGCATCAGGCAAATGTGCTTCTGTGAGGAAAATTAATGAAACAAGGGGGTGGTTTCCCCCTTAAATGTGAGCATTTTTGCTAAGTTAATGTGCCCAAATATATGAAGTGCTGTGCTTTTGATGGCAGTAGACCTCATATCATTTTTATAAAGCTGAGTTTGGACATAAACTAAAAGCTCTTAACTGAGAATCATTTAGCACCCACAGTAAATAAGGAGTGTAAGGACTATCTATCCTAAGGCAATGTTTGAAGTTAGTTTGAATTTTTTATGATTGTGTGCAGCTCTGTTGTACTTTCTGGTCCTGGTTCCTCTCTCACTTATCCCTGTTGTAGGCCAGTGTAGCTCTATTTACTTCAGAACTGTTACTTGTGATTTACACCAGTGCAAGTGAGAGGAGAAACAGGCCCTGTGAAAGCAACATCTGTACATCAGTGAAAATTAAAAAATGTTTTTGATAACTTCATTTGATATCAATTAATTGCACTGCTAGCTCTGATTAACTGGAAGCTGGGAACCATCATATCATGGACTGCATGACAATTAACAGCAATGATAGTTTGATAAGGGCTTATTTTTGGAAAATGTTTAATGGCTTTGCTTCAATTTAATTGATGACTGAATTTTGATAAACCTTGCTGTGGGATTGTGTGAGGCATGTCAGAAAGGCCAATACGATTCTGGTGTTCTGATGTCCGTTGGGTTATTCCTAAATCAAATGAAGGTACTATACAAGGTACATTATATACATTGTTTGTATATAATGTTCTTATATCTGTAAAGTGATTTGAGAGCCTTTGAGATGGACAGTACTACATGAATCTGTTTACTAAGCATGGCTAATATATTGAAACAATCTCATTTCACATGAACCATAAAATAATTATGAAGTGGTAACTCTGCAACATTTGGTTACTGCTGACCTGGACTGGATATGAACCACTGACCTTCGGGCTAAGGACACTATACCCCAGTACCTATCTTGTAAGTACTTAGAATGCCAAATTCTTTCTAATTACTGTAAGACCTCATAATTATATATTCAATTGCTGAACTGGGAATCCAGTGCTGATGTATAACAATAAACCATTTTCATTGGTAACAGAATTATGCTATTAAATAGCAGTTACCTCATCTTAACAATTACAAAATACTGGGCCAAATCCTCCCCTCAGCTAGACCTATGCAACTTCAGTCAATGGACAATATTAATTGATGTATTCCAGACTATTTGCATCGCCAAAGCAGTGTAAAGCAGCCCAAAATGTATCAGTGAATCTGTAATCAGAGACAGAATTTGTCCCTCATATCTTCTGTGTTGTGCTGCATACTACTATGATTAGAAACCAAGGTGGTAGGCATCTTACAAATATGACAGACATATAGACAGAGTTGCATGAGTGGAAATCAGTGGAATGTAGAACTACCCAAATCCAGATCCTAAGCAGTGGTGGTAGTGTTTTAATTACAGAGACTAAAAAATCTTCACCAGCTGAGCACTTTTAATCAATTACAAAGGACAACTTGAAATGGACAAAGAGCTATTATCAACCAAATTATAGTCTTGTTTTCAGTAGCTCTGTTAGCAGCATTAGCAAATAGCTGCCAAGTAGTAATCATTTCACAGATTTAAATATTGGAAAGGGGGCGCAAGTCGACTGCATTCCAGAGTATACAGTGGAAATTAATCTCTCAATTTGTGGATAATCAGCAGGGTATTTTAATTAGTTTCAATGGTCCAGCTTGTACTGGCACTAATCATTGATGCCAATGAAGTTACAAAGGTATAGAACTGGTATGAGAAGAAAATCAGTTCTGGTCCCATTGGCTTTGCCATTAACACATGGTCATCAGCCATGGTCCACAATACCCTGAAATTCCTCAGCCAATTTTCTGTCACTGCTTGAGCCCAGTTGTCCTCACTGCATTGCTGATATGTTTGATTTCTCACTATATTATTATTTAATCATGAATTTTATGAGAATAATATATTTTATAGCATCTTTCATTGGAAGGGATCTCAAATGCTCTAATACATTACAGATGACACTGTGGAATTCTGGGGAGAGCTCTCATTAGAGACGTTGAGACAAATCGTTCCTTCTAGGCACAGGAGGTACAAGTTGCATCTCTCTGAACCAGTACACCCCTTAACACACATGGGGAAGTTCCCCCAAAGGGAGGGAAGACAGATTTAGTTTAATCACTGCCTTTGCAGAAGTCCCTGTAAATGAGACTGTCAATGGGATGAGCTGAATTATCCCCACCCACAGAATTATCCCCACCCTAGCCTCTTCCTATCAAGCACTGTTCATATTTTCGGTCATGCTGGATCCTCTTGAACTCTTCAGTGAAGGGAAGGATGTGGATGTGTTTTCATAGCACCCACATTTCCGTAACTTCAGTGGAGCTGTGCTGCTTCATACCATCTGAGGATCTGGCCTATGATTTTTAAATTGACAGTGTCTCTATAAAAATAATATTCATCCTATAAGTAAATCCCTGATTTTTTGTTTGTGTGCAAATTGAAGCACACTCCTCTTATCATCATGTGAAGGAACTCATATTCTTAGAATGGCTGTAGTCCTTCTGTTAAACTACTTATTTAATATGTGTCTTATTTAAATAACACCAAGGTTTTGCAAATTAATGGAAATTATAATTTAAAAATGGGGAGAAAATATATCCAAGATTAAAACTAGGCAGACTGCAGGCTCAAAACACAGGGAACCCAACTTGGAACTCTGTTATATGTAAGACTCTGACTTACATGTCTCCTGTCCTCATAAATGTCAATAGGGCTGCAGCAGGTCTTTGTGGAAATGGCACCTCTTCCTCTCAATGCTCTTCTTATTGTTTTCCAGTAGTGCCTTAAAACCCCAATCAAGCTGGGGGCCTCATTGTGTCAGGCACCGAATTTACTTCTGGCCTGGGAAACAGCCAAATCTGAAACAATAATAGGAACCTTTGGACAAAGGCACATAAAATAAAAGGGCAAAAGTTAATACAATGAACCTCTGGACTAAGCCCCCTATTTGGCATCATGCAGAATTTTACAATTGGGAGGGCATTATCAGAAAGAACCAAAGGAGGCAGAAATAAGAGTTCTGTGAGATTTATAACAAGGATCAAGCATGGTTACATAATACAGCTTACATCCTGGACTTGCTTTAGGGGAAGAACAACATATGTAGATGCAAAGATCCACATCCTGCAGTGTGCTGGGCATGTCCTGTGAACCTGTTAATTCTAGGGCACCCTTTGCTGTAGTAAATGAGCAGCAAATGCAGGGCTGGGAGATGAGAACCTGCAGCACATGGCAGGAGGTGCTTGTTCAGCACCTCACAGGATCAGACCCATAAGGTTTAAAGACTGTCTTAATCAAAACTCTGTAAAAGTGGGCAGCCCAATTAGCACTGTTGAGTCAGTTGGTGATCCGGAGAGACAGTATTTGTTCCTCTTTTATAGGTTTTTGTATCCCAGGTCAGAGACAACATGCCAACGAATGTCTAAAATCTATCCATTATTATTTATCCCAAGCGTTGTCAACCTCCAAGGCTGGATGGGAATTCACAATTTCCTCAGAGCTATGAATGAGAATAAACCACAAGGGGGAATGCTAACAGTTATTATTTCTCCACTCTTGCCTGGTGACAGAAACTGCATTATTTTAAGGGGTTGAGAAGAAAAATTAGTCTCATAGGAAAACCGTACTCAGATGTTCCTTGGCTGGGCTTGAGCCAATGCACACTCAGAAGGCATAAGCTTGATATGTTATCAGAATTCTTTTAGCACCCCAGCTAATGTCACAGAATTTTATGCTACTATACTTTTATATAATTTTATGCCCCTGGTCCATGACTAGCCTCCACAGGCACTATGGTAATTCTCTGAATAACTCTCTATGGTGATAATATAGTAGGTAGATTTTCTTTTATCCTGATGAGGCCAGGGGTTTTTTGGATGAGAAAATGGCCTCTCAAGAACTGAGGGAAGAAGCAACCATTGACCTTTCAGATGATAAAATTGTCAAAACCTCTCATGTCCTTAAATTCTAATGAAGGTTGTTTTCCCCCCCTTCTTTCTTTAGATTGGTTTTGAGATTCCCTCAGTTCAGAACCTATTGTTAGTTATGCTTTTTAATGCCTTTTAGAGAGATGGAGGCTCCCCGTGGAAATGTTACTTTTGACATAGAAATATAGATGGGGTGATAGCGACTGAGCTTCACTCACGAGGGATAGCAGATTGCTATGTGAGACAGGACTTTTATGTTTTGTTTTTGTTTTCCCTTTTCACCATCTCCTTCCCATACCTTTTTACAGGACTGAGACAGAGGGCTGCTGATGAGAATCACATATACTTGTGTCAAATCTATTTTTTTTGTGAAGGAGAGATTGATCTTTTCCTGGCTCATTTATCTTTGTGATGGAGGTCCTGATTCTCATTTATACAAGGGCCACTGCACACTGCTCTAGCAGTGAAATGGGGCCTTTAAGTGGGTTTGAATTACATTTATGCTCACTTTAAGACCGCTTTACACTGCCAGAAAAGTGTAAAATACCCTTGGTATAAATTAAATAGCAAAAAAATGTGTTACACAATTGAGGTGGCCGGGTGATAGCTTTTCCCCTTCCAGAACATTGCATTCAACAAAACTCAAACTTGTAAAAAACAGGAACTACAGAGTTAAGATGAATGCCCACATACCCTTAACTCTGCCCTCTCTGAGTGATGCCCCAAAACATCCACAACACACTCACTCACATTCTGCCCTATGCTCAAACACTGAGCCTACTTCCCTGACTGAATACTACACTTGTAAAATTTAGAACCACTTCATACCCTTTTACAACCCTGTCACACTTGCACAGAGGATACCACCTAAACCTAAATTTTCCTTTACCCATAATTAAATCCACAGACTGCTCTTAGATCCCACCTCACTACTGACAATACCCAGGGAAAAAAGACCCCATTTCCCTGCTACTGACACAACCTAAACAATTTTGTATTATAAAGGGGGTTAATGCAGTAATTAAATTTTACAAGTGTAAAAGTTGAAAGGCAGAGTGCAAATATATGTGTTTTGGGGCATCATTCAAAGTGGGCAAAGTTAAGGTTATGTGGGCATTTACCATAACTCTGTATTTCCTGGTTTTCACAAGTTTGAGTTTTGCTGAACATTGCTTCCCCAGCCATGCCCCAGGCCCACCCAATCTGCCCTCCTCCAAACTGGGCCCCGCCCCCACACTCTCTGGACAGTCCTCCCATCCCACACTGGGATAATATGTATCTTAACTATTCATTTTATGGAATGAGATGTTAATTTTGTGTTACCTTCAGCTAGGGTTACCACACCTCCAGGTTTTCCCAGACATAGCCTCTTTTTTGAGGCGCCGTCCTCTGTCTGGGTGAATTTTTCAAATAACAGGAAACGTCTGGGATTTTTGCAGAGCAGACATTGCAGCTCAGAAAGAGCCCCATGTGGTCCACTTCCTGATTGGTCCCTCCCCTGCATCTGCATCTGATTGATCCATTTCCCCTGCAGCCACAGCTGCTGGATCCTACCCATCCAGGCCACGGTTCCCAGCCCTGGGGAGGGGGTCCCACAAAGAGGTGCTGCCGCTGCATCTTGGGCTTGCGCCAGCCACCCTGCCACCATGACAGACACTGCTCCCCACCTCCAGTAGAGTTGCCACCTTTCTAATTGCTGGTAACTGGACCACTGAGGCCCCACCTCCTGCCCTGCTTCTTCCTCCACAAGGCCCTGTCCCCTTCTCCACCTCTTCCCCCCAAGTCCCTGCCCCTGCTCCTCCTCTTACCCCAAGGCCCCACCCCTGTCACTCCTCTTCCCTCATCTCCCCATCACTTATTGGGTTGTCTCCACCTCCCTCCCCCCCTCAGCTGGGCTCCCTCTGCTCCAGGGCTGGGACGGGAGCTGCTGCAGCCTGACAAGGAGTCTGCCTGCAGGTAGGAGGCAGCCCTGGCTGAGCAGGGGCTGGTGTGGCTTAATGACCTGGCACCTTCCCCCACCCCATGGTAACTGGACTTTTGGTGTCTGGTCAGTACATCTGACTGGACACTGCCAGGTCCCCTTTTCAAACAGACTTTCTGGTTGACAACCAGGCACCTGGCAACCCTAAATGGCTCCCGGACACAGAAGCCAAAAACTGGACTTTCCAGGTAAAACCCGGTAGCAACCCTAGCCTCCAGTGAGTACCCTCGCCGCAGGTACCCTCTCCAATAGGCCCAAATGTACCCCCCCTTCAGCTCCCCCTCGGTAGTGTTCTCTTTTTGGGAAACTGAAATATGGTAACCCTACCTTCAGCTCCCTCCGCCCCGTCCCCGCTCACCTGGTGGGCAAAGAGAGGGGCTTAGATGCCCATGGAGGGACAGGACTCCCCAGATCCAAGCTCACATGGAGAGGCAGGGAAAGGGGCTCTGAAACCCCAAGAGGAAGAGTGTCCTCCAGATCCCAGAACACAGTGGGCAGGGAGAGGGGTTCAGACTACTCCAGAGGGGGAGGGCTCCCTCAGATCCCAGCACAAACATGGAAGGGGAGAATTCAGGGCTGACAGCCCCCCTCCAAAAAAATCCCCAACTTCCTCTGCTACTCTTCACATTCTCCAACCCCTTCCATCTTCTCCCCTCCTATTCCCCCCAATCCCTAGCCTTTACCAAAGCCCCCAACCCCTCTTCCCTCTGCTACCACCCATTTCCATTTATCCTCTTCCCCATAATACCCCACTACAGACCCAAAGCCTCTCCCTGTATTCCCACCTACTCTTTCATCCCAATCACCCCTCCCCCAATGAGTACTCGCTCGTGTAATTTATTTTCTTTTCAAAAATAGCTTGAGAACCTTCTTAATTATCTGCTGTACTCAGATTACGTTTCTCAAAAAACAAGACAACACCAAAACCCCACAACCTTGAGAGAGGCAGTTTTTCCCAAAGTGTTTGCAGTTCATTCTCAGATTTCTGCCCAGGATAGATTTCAAACTTTGAAGTTCCTGGAATCTGTGAACTTAATGAAATGTTTTGTTTTGTTTTGTTTTGTTTTTCCTGGGGGCTGTCTCTCAGGAGCCCCTTGCTCCAGTGACCCCACATTTAGATCAGTAGCCATACCCTACATTCCCATGAGGCATAGCAAATTTCAAGACAATCTGTGTAATCAGGTAGATTTTAGAGCACAAGGGAGAGTGGTCCTTTTAACAGGAAGAGCTGCCCGATCTTAGCTAAAGCAGAGCTGGCACGCCACTAGAATATTGTGTGAAACTAGATGGAGGATGGAGGTGAGGGCTCTACAGGTCCATCAGCAGCACAGCAGGCTCAGAGAGGTGTGAAGTGACCCATTCATCTCAGTGAGATGTTCTCAGATGAAAGGAAATACTCACTGGAGATGAAAACAGGCTGAAACCAAATTATTTTACTCTATCTAAAACTGAGAAAAGCTCAAATGGACTTTCAGAAGTTTTTTGTGAAAGTGACTGTTGAACTGTTGGCGGCTGATTCACGGCATGATTTTACAACACCTCCAGGCCAGGCCCTGCCACCATACACCTTATCACAGCAAGATGATCTTAAAACTTTGAATACAGCAAGTACAGGTTCTCTCAGTACAGGTATGACTGAAGATGGTGTGAGAAATGTAGTTGTTCCTACAGATCTCAGAGAAAAAAAGCAATGGGCCTAATCAACTACATCTGCCTGATTTTCCAAGCAGAATGTTTAGGACACACAACCATTCTTTTTCAGTTTTCCATTACAACAAAATTCCTTGGGTTGAATATTCTGTTCAACAAGATGCTGTATTCTGCTTTCCCTACCATCACTTCCACTCTGAAACAGGCTATGTGGATTATTCATTTATCAAAAAAGGTGTGCTGAATTGGAAGAAAATCTCTGAAAAATTGTCTAAATATGCTGTTCACCAGGTTCACATGAAATGTATGTAAAAGTGGCAATTCTTCCAACATACCGAAGAAAATGGATCAGTAGCAGTGAAGATTTTGGCAAGTCATAAAAGTATCGTTGAGAGAAACTGGGATTACCTGAGTAAGGTTGGTGATATTGTCAAATTACTTTAGAAAATTGGTTTACCATTTTGAGGCACAATGAGGGAAAGGAACCTAAATGGAAAGGGAATTTCCATGAATGTTGTGATTTCTTTTCAAAGTATGATGAAACTTTCAAGAAAATGCAGGCAAGTTATTTTAATTACACAATCCCTGCATTTCAAAACAAAGTGCTGCAGATTTGTACAGATCTGGTTTGCAAAGAAATTGTACAGGTAGTGAATAAGACTGGTGTGGTTTTTTTTGCTGTAATTACAGATGAGGCCAGGTCATTTAAGAGATTACAGAAAGGTTCCTGTGCTTCATCAATTGCTCGTCTTCCCAAAATGCAAATGGCATTTATACTGCCATAAAGACAGCTTTGGAGAAGAGTGGATTGCAGAATGTGCCGATAGTTGCTCAATCTTATGATCGTTCTTCTGTGATGTCAGGACATGTAGCTGGGGTTCAGCAATGAATGAAAAAAGACCATCCATTTGCAATGTATGTACATTGCATGGCACATAAACTCAACTTTGTCCTCTTGGAGTGTTGTAAAGTAAATCGTAATGCTGTGGGCTTTCTAAATGTACTTGAGAAATTGTATTCAGTCTTTGCAGAGCCAACCAATTATCAGATGTTTCTCGACATGCAGACAGCTTTGGGTCTTATGCATCAAGAGATCGTGCAGCCAAGTGATATGCGTTGGGCATGTAAGTGGAGAAGTGTGTTGGCAGTAAATATGCAATACATTGTCATCGTGCTGTGTCTAAAAGATCTGAGGGAACAAGGCAAAAAGTGGCCTGTGGAAGCAAACAGCCTTTATCATCACATGACTGGAGTTTAATTCATTGAATGCTTGATTATCTTTCAACATATTAATGCAAGTTGTTCATGTCCCTCACAAAGGACTACCAGGCATCAATACCACACTTGCAAAAGTTTCCTCTATCATAGAGAAAGTGAACGTGCATTTTGAGAAATGAAGAAGTGAAGAAGGCTGGAATGAAATGTGGAAAGAAATTGCAAAATTCTGCCAAGACCATAACATTGCAGGGCCAGATGACACACTTCACTCATCAAAGCAGCTCTTATGGACTGAATTGTCCCAATAACTTTGGGTGAAAGAGAGCATGTAGAAGAGGCAACAAATGTTTGTGAAATGCCCGAGACTGTAACTGCACCTGAAAAAAACAGGTGGCATCAGCAGCTGTACCTTCCTATTTTGGATGCCATAATTGCAGAGTTACGGAGACGATGAAAGAATCAATGGAGATTGCTGAAGCGTGTGTCTCAGTGTTAAGGTGTGACAAAAATGGCATTCATCCACTCTTGCAAAAATATGCAGACCCACTCAGCATAAGTCCTCACCATGCAGCTGGAGAACTAGACATTTTTACCAGTACAGAATCTATTGTTACCTTTCTAAGACTTCAAGAAGAAATGTCTCAGATTATGTACCCAAACTATTACAAACTCATTCAGTTAGCTCTCACATTGCCAGTCGGGATGGCCACAACAGAACAAAGCTTTTCTGCAATGAGATGGATTAGAAACTGGTTGTGTTCAACCACAGGAGAAGAAAGATTTTCTTCACGGGCTCTTCTTCACATAGAAGCTGATTTAACTGCAAAGCTGATTCCAGATAACATTGTGGACATTTACGCTAACCAAAGGGAAAGACAATTGCTTCTACATTAAGATAAATACAGTATTTTTATATTAAGACAATGTTTATATATCTAAAAAAACAGGGAGACATGCTTCATAGTTACATGAAAGTGCTCAGTTCTGTTTATTCAAGAATTTGGTTTTATGCTAATGTTGATTTTTCAGTGGTAGTTGGTAAATATGGCAAATAAGTTAAAATAAAAATAAGGGTGATTAAATAATGAATGTAAACTGTATATGTAATTTTAAGTACACTGTAATTTAAGTACCACTAACAATCAGTAAATCCAGAAGTTAGACCTATATTTATTATTAATACTATTAACCCCCTGGCACCCCCAAATACAGAAGTCAAACTACACCTATGCAGGGGACCCCCGATCCTGGCACACACACACACAACAGCACAATGTGGATCTGACAGATGCCCTGGCCCTATTCTTCCCCAGTACTCCTGAAATTCACCCCCTCGCCAGTTTTCCTCCCCCCTCCCTCACCTGAGCCCCCTAACCCCTCCAACTTCCCCTACCACCCATCCCCATTTGTCCCCCTTCCCATAATCCTCCCTCCCATTGATGCCGTCCCAAATTCCTTTCACCTTATCCCCCCCACTCCTCCACCACCTAAAATTTCCCTCTCCTGCCATCAAGATTTGCAAGAATAATTTTTTTACAAAAATACTTTGATTATATTTGTGACGCCCTGGCACCCCAGTATTCACCAATGTCATATAATTAGGATATGTTTTGTACAAAGTATGTCTTGTGAGGTATCATTCTAAAAGTCTTGATCTTCTAGGCATTAATATCTTGTTGGATTATATGTGCTATCGTCATATGTGAAGTTATGAAGTTTGGCTATGTATGTGTTACTGAAACATGTTGTGAGATTGAAAACACCCACAAGCAGCCTTTCAGGTACAACAATAATAAGGCCAAGCAATGTTAATGGCTTATTGAGGAAATACACACAAGCACAAGGATTCCTCCAGGAACTGTGTACAATAGAAACCTCTCAGAGCTAGCACTACACACTGGGAACTATTTGACCCATGTCACAGCAAAAGAGCTTTCCAGAAGATATAAAAGGGGGGAAATGATATCATGGGGGGACCTCACTCTCCCTACAACAACACACCTGAAACAGCTGAGGAATAAAGACTGAACAGTGGGGAAGTGATGGTCCCAGGCTAAGGGATTTCTAGTCTGTGTATGAAAGCCAAGCTGAAAAGCCAAGGCAGCTTTTGCCTTAAGAATCTGCCAGCCTGCTTATCACTCAGGGTGAGAAGTGTGTTAAGCTCAGTTTGCGGTTTTGTTTATTTACTAAGTAGTCTACTTTGATCTGTTTGCTATCACTTATAATCACTTAAAATCTATCCTTTTGTAGCTAATAAACTTATTTTATGTTTTAATCCAAACCAATGTGCATGGTCCTCTTCACATTGAGGGAGAGGCGGACCGGGTATTAAACCCATATACTGGCCAGATTTGACAAGGGCAGGACGGTACTGCTCTGCGGTCCCAGACTGGGAAGCTGGTGGTTAGAGAGCCTGCGTGTAACTGCAGCTGGGTGTGTCCCTACCTGTGTGAATGCTCGTGCCAGTGCAGGCTGGAAGGCTTTGCAGCTTGCCACAGCAGCACGGTGTGAGAGGGAGCCCAGGCTGGTGGGTCAGAGGACTCAGTGGTACCCCAGTTCCAGGTGGCACCCAGGGGGAAACCCGTCACAGTGGTGTTGTTGTACAGGATTAAACGCACAGTTTGTTGTTCTGAGTGAGATTGTCTCTTCAGACACTGGCGGTGATTTTAAGTAAGTTTTAAGTGTGGTGGCTAGAGATCAGTCAAAGTGGTTACCAGTTTGTTTGGCCTTTTTATTGTTGTACCTGAAAGGCTGCTTGTGGGTGTTTTCAACCTCACAACATGTTTCAGTAACCCATACATAGCCAAACTTCATAACTTCACCTATAACGATAGCACATACAATCTAACGAAATAATATCTAGCAGATAGAGACTTTTAGAATGATACCTCACAAGGCACACTTTGTACAAAACATATCCTAATTATATGACAGTGGTGAATATAGGGGTGCCAGGGTGTCACAGAGCCCCATGGCAGGATTGGAGCCTTAGTGACAGGACTCCTTTTAATGTTAATGGGAGTTGCATGGGGAAATCCTCATCTGTTGATCTGAGACTACAGTGCATAATAGTTTCTGGATACCAGGGCCTAATTTTGATTTCACATACACCCATGTAAATCAGAAGTCACTTCATTAAAGTCAATGGAGTTAGGCTGGTGCAAACCAGTACAAATTAAATGAAAATCATCAACATTGCTAGTATATAACACAAGTTCTGAACCCTATCCTGCACCCTTTAAAGTAGATGGCAAAATTGATTTAATTGTGAACAGGATCTGGCCTTATGTTAGAGGGTTGTTTTCTGCTGACCAGTGGCCATACATCAACTTCCTAGTTCCCAGAAGTGAGAGTTGATGCAACCATTGGACATGAGAGAAAAGAATGGCTGACCTTGGGAAATTAATTGTGTTTATTTGTTCTCGAGCAAGGTATTAAACAATGAATACATAAATATGAACACTAAAAGAAATCTAAGATATATGTTAAATAATAACAGATTGAGATGATGCATTTTAGTGTTTTATATAATATATAAAAAGTGTGTGAGGGGGCTTGTCCTTTTTATTAGCATGGGAATTTTTTAATATAATACAGATGACATTTAGGAAAATGAATTACCTGCTATCCCATAGGGCTCTCATTAAAGATGTTGCATCTCATGAGGTTACTCTGGCTGACAAAATTCTTAAATGAATTAATAGGAAGCATGGATTGACTGAATGAACTCTGTAGTTACTACTTTTTAATAATGACTAGCTGAACTATAGATAATTAAAGGGGCTAAAGATATCGTACCAGGAGTATTCTAGGTCTTACAATATATTAAAGACACGAAATTATGGAATAAATAGAGCTCTAAATCATTTAAGAGATTATACATATCTGGTTTAGAGAGTAGCTTTATTGTGACTGAGGAATCAAAATTTAAACATCACCTCAAAACATCTTTAAGAACTTTTTCTACTTGCATCATTTACCATTAGTTTTAAAACAGTAATATGTAAGTAGATGCTAGTGGGGAAGCTCTTTCGATGTTTGAAAGCTTTACCTTGCAAGCACATTTGGTTTTGTCCATTGCAAGCAGAGAAAGCCTAAAAATATGCTGAATGTCTACTCTATTGCTGTACAATTTACAATTCTGTAAGAACAGACTAAATGCAGTGACTAAAACTATATGGTCAAGTTCAGAATGAGATTACTACTAAAGCTGAGTGAATAATTGATCTTTTTTGGTTCAGTCACCAAACTAAACAATCTGGAAAAAAAATTCTGGTCCAATGAAAAATTTTGTTCAACCCAAAATGAATTTTTGAGGGTTTCTGTTTGTTTTATTTCATTATCTTTTGGGGTGTTTTTACCCTTTAATTAAAAAAAAAATCTACCTAAATTTCAAAATGAACTGTAGTTCCAAAACACAAAGTTGAAACATTTTATTTTGAAAATGTTGAAATGAACCATTGAGATATTTAAAAATAATTTTTATTTGGCTGAAATTATTCTCCAAATTCAACCGAAATTCACAAATAGTTTTGGTTACCCCCAAACTGCATTTTTCAGTGAAGAAACTAGTCAACTGAAAAATTGTGCCCAGCTCTAATCACTACCTCATAATCTTGTTCTGTGAGGTTTAATGGGGAAAGAAAGGAGAAGGCTGAGGTGTGTGAGCAAAGAACAAAACATCAAAGAAACCAAGGGACTTTTTTAACCTGGCCGTTGGTGGACCTGCTTTTTTTTTTTTTTACTCACAATTGTTTGCAAGCACAGATCTCACTCGGATGTACAACTATCTGATCTGTGGGGAAATCATGGTCTTGGGTATATTAATGATGTAGCATTGGTGAGTGCAAAATGAGAAGGTGGTTTTTAAAAAAATCTGGCCGAGAGAGATCCACAAAGGTAAATGAAGATCTTGGATTAAGTATTCAAAGTGCACTTTTAAATATTTTCTTGGTTAATAGTTTGATTCCCTAATAAAAAAATATTTCAGCCTTCCACACTACAGAAGCTCATACAAAGTTGGGCTTCCTGGCCCTCACAGAGAAAAAGGAGGCAGTGTTAAGACACTTAGGAGGCATGTTTAATTTTTTATATTGAGGACTCATTAAGGAGACAAGGGAAATATCTTGCCAGCCCTGTCAAATAAGAAAACAAAAACACCCTAGGCATGCAGTGAAAGTGGATGTGTCCTTGTTGCTGACAGACTTTCTGTCTGAGTCTCTTTGTATATTCAACAAAGTTGCCTGCCTAATATATACACCCACACCCACTCCCCCTCACACACACACTTTGGGTATCATAATCCATTAATATAAACAACTATTATTGCAATTTTTCACGTTTCTCTATTCTGGGTTAGGGGGTCCATGAAAGTGACACTGAACTATGGAAAGTTCATGTATTTTAATAAGGATAAAATAAAAAATTAAAGAAAAGGATGCTGAACGCTAGAGGCAGAATGGGACTAGAGTTATTAGCAAGATACTGGGCTAGAATCTGATCTCAATTACACCCATGTACATCCAGGATAACTCTATAGATGTTACTTTGGATTTGTGAGTGAGATCAGAATTAGACTCCTATTTCCTTTGCATCCCCTGACATCTGGAAGAACCTGCATCATGCATGTATTTCTCTGCCTCATTTACCCATCACCTCTTTTCACACCTCATCTGCAAACATGGATTTTCTGTCTTTCTGGTACTTCTTTCCATCTCTCTCTCTCTGCCTCTTCCACAACTGAATGCTGTAATTGTATTATTTAACGCTGCAAAGCAGTCTGAGTTTTATGAAAGAGTCTGACCAGAGTAAGGTTGGATCATACTGTGTTGTACTCACAAAAAAATGAAAAGGAGGAAAAGCAATAAAAGAGTTAATTGCTGTAGAACTCCAGTGCGTCATACCACCACAGCCTCTGCATGAGGTTCTGACGCATCAACTGAAGTCTCTGAGAGTGGTGGTCTTGCTGATAACTCCTCTCCTGCTGTTATATCCAGAGGAGCCCACAGCAAATGAACACCTCATGAATAACAGCATGGTATCAGTGATGTAACAGAACCTGAAAAAAATCAATGAATATCAGTGACTCCTGAGGAACAAAGGCCCACTGCTCCTTCCTTCTCTGTTGAACAAACACACCTGAATTTCAAACATGCACCCCACTACATCTCTATCTGTACGTATCACCGACCCTCCTCGTTGCTTTATGTAGGAAAACAGAGCTAAGAAGCATGATCTCAATTCTCATTAATTTCATGAGCACTAATAAACATTTGTAGCTGTACAAGCTAAGATAATAGAGTTTGGCCTGAGCTGCAATATTTGGCTCTAGACTTTGAACCCCACCACATTTCAGGGATCTTTAAATATGGGCTTTTAATCTGGTTTATTATAGAGGTAGGGATTGGCTGCTGAACTGGAATCAGAATCCAGGTTTGGCTTCTGACTCTCTCCCAACATCAAGAGTTATTAGTAAACTAGGTCTCCCTCGTTTTTCAGGAGCAAACTGATCACTTGTCAGGGGGCAGGAAGGAATTCCCCCATTGTTCAATTCACTCAGGTCCTGAGGTAAATAAAGCTCATTGAAGTTGGGAAGACTTCATTATGGCCAGGAGGGAGGGGGTTAACTTCCTTTGGAAGCATTGGATTTTGGGAACTGCTAGACACAGATGCCACCTAGAAAGGCCATTGTTCCAATCTGGAAAATTCCCATTGCACTTGCACATTCATTCCCATTGCACTTGCTTTTTCTCCTCTTCCTCTTCAGAGGGAGATTCTTTCTGTCCTAATTTCCCCACTTTTAATTACTCAGTCAGAAAATTGACCTGTAAGTCTGGGGAATTCTTCTTCTTCTTCTTCCTTTTTTTTTTTTAAAGATACTATACTTTAAAGGACATTTGCTCACCAGGCAGATTTCTCCAGTCCTTTGCAGTTGAGTGCCACCATCCATACTAGCAGAATAGAACTAGTTTTGGAGCCTGTGAAGTCATCATTTATCTACGTTTGTAACCAGTGACATGCAAATACAGAGCTTGCCATGAGGATCGCTCTGGGCACAGTATCCAAATAAGAAAGAATATAGCAACTTCTCTGTATTTTTGTTTAAATGGCTTCAGCGGGGTTCCTTGCCTCCACTGGGAACTGATCATTGCTAACAGTATATTTTCAACTTGATTTGTGCTTTATTTGCCACAGCAAATTTGCCATAGTAACTCCTTAGCCATGTGTCCCTTTCAGCAGCGTTTGCAAGTTAAGCTGAGCCAACATTAAGTAATTCCACTTTTGGGATTTGATAGTATAAAACAAATAGTCTACTCGGGTTCTTATACCATGCCCACCGCCGTGATGTCCAAACATCTAAATAAAAAAAAAAAAAAAGCAGAAATTACTTTTTCCCAGGGTGAAACCTAGAAGGAGATTTTGCCAATTTGGGACCAAATTCATCCCTCTTGATTCATCCATCATGACCTCCATTGATGTCAATGGGGCTCTACCAGGGATGGATTTGGTCCATTCTTTGGGAATAATTTTACCTCTAGGATTTATATTGTATTTATTTCTGCTGCTCATTCCTCCAAAGCTGGCTTTATATCATGATATACCAAGCTGCCCCTTTGCTGTTATGAAATTATGTAAACTGCATCATGAAAAGCGATATGTTGAAGAAGTACCTAATGGCACATTATGAACTGCACAGCTCCCATAGAGCAATTAAAAATGATGAACAATCTTTTCTAACATTCTCCTCAAAACTGCACATGGGCTTCAGCCAGTCACAGGACTGAGCTGCAGCGAATGCATTAAACGACCCATCTGCTCTTCACACTGTTCATCACTGATTTATAACCCATTTGGCCAACAAAAACAAAGCTGATGAGATGAGTTCTCCAGAGACCGACTACAGCTTTTCACCTACAGTATGCAGAGAAAGAAATGTGTCCCATCCAGCTAGTGTTTTCCCAGGATTTGGACCCAGCAGATATGTTATTTGCAGGCTTCATGCACATGTTATTGTCTGCATGGACTTACAGGACCTTGTTTAGGTCTCAGTTATACTCCTGGAAATACGATAATTCAATTGCCTTTAGTGGAATTGCTCTAGATTTACTCCAGTGTAACTGAGATCAAAATGTGACCTACGGTATCCTCAAAAGGCTCAGCATCCTCCAGAAGACTCTGAGGTGGTATCTCATGGATTTCCCAAGGACACTTTCAACCTTTCACTTGCTACTGGGACTGATATATTTTTAACTCTTCCCTTCAGTGAGCCACAGCCTGGCCCCACTGGTGCAATAGAACTATAAAGCTACCCTAAACTGGCAGCCAAAGATTTCCCAGCATGCCGCAACTAATATTTTGGTGTACAGCCAGCATAGTCAACTCTACATCACCTCCTTCCAGACTCCCAGGATAAGGGGAAGCCTGGGGATGGTAGAGAAAATGGCCACAGTATTCTTTCTCCAGTGATCCCTGGCTAGTTTAATCTACCCATCTGGGAATTCATATGGCCCTCCTTACAGTAGCATCTGAGTGTATCACAATCACTAATGTATTTTATCCCACAACACGCCCCCCCCCCCAACGGTGAGGAGGGAACAATTAGCTCCATTTTACAGATGAAGAACTGGGTGACAGGGTAGATTAAGTGACTTGCCCAAGATCACACAGGAAGTCTGAGTCTGAGCCAGGAATTGTATCCGAGTTTCCTGACTCTCACTTCAGAGCCCTGACCATCTTCCAACCCCTTTGGTGTCCCTAGCCTCTGTTTGCCAGAAGCTGGGAATGGGCAACAGGGGATGGATCACTTGATGATTACCTGTTCTGTTCATTCCCTCTGGGGCACCTGGCAGTGGCCACTGTCGGAAGGCAGGATACTGGGTTAGATGGACCTTTGGTCTGACCCAGTATGGCCATTCTTATGTTCCCTTTGGGCCCTTACAAGCTACTGGAACTTAAAAGTTTCTCTCAGTAGTGCTGGTGCCACCTTTGCCCTCTGCCTTGGCTCCTGCAACAGACAGGGGTTGGCCAGAAACAAGGGAAAGGGAGCATAGATTTACTGTTCTTCCTTCCACACATACTGTCTTGGAAGTCACTCAGCCTCCTTCCGTGGGTCTTTTCATTGACTTCAGTGGGAGTAGTCATGTGCTTAAGTGCTTTACTGAACTGTGGCCAGAATGTGTAGCTCCCAAATGACCCTCAAATGGTCTGGAAATTCTGCTGATCAATAGAGAGCTGCCTGAAATTCACAAGAGCCTAAAAGACATACTGAGATGATGTGCTGAGTGGCTGCTGCTCTCACAACCCCATGTAGCACTTTGTGTGTTCAGTGAACCTGCAAAGTCTGTGGCAGAAGATAGGGGGGAGAGAACAAGGACTTCTTTGTCTAGCAAGAGATCTAATTGTGTCTGCAAGGGTTCTGTGCCAACCATTCATCAAACTGCTCATCCAAAAAGTGAGCTAGAGTCCACCAGCGATGAGACAAAAGGGAGAGCTCTAATTCCTGGGCTTGCATTCAGGGTAGACAGAGTATTTAAGGACTACTCTAAGGACAGGAGCAGACCAGGGGACACAAGAACCTGTCCCTCCTCCCCAAACTGGAGATAATAACACTTGATAGAGCCTTCCATTTGAGGACCAAACATTCCATTAAACACATTAATCAGTTGATCTTTACAATGCCTCTGAAAGGCACCCTAGGTCATTATCATTATCTTTGTTTTACAGGTGGAGAAAATGAGGCACTAAACAGCTTAAGTGAGAAAGTGACTCACCCAGTGAATGAGTGGTGGCAGCGGGACTAGAACTAGAACTCTAGAACTCGTTGTTGCAAGAATTAAGCTGTTTTCCCACCTTCAAATGTGGAGCAGTAGCAATGGGAAGTGCTGATAGAAAGCAGGCCGTAGGGGGTGTACACATATCAAACAAAGGTATGAGGGAAGGCTTAAAAAGGTTACGGATAGCTCAGTGATTTGACCATTGGCCTGCTAAATCCAGGGTTGTGAGTTCAATCCTTGGGGGGCCATTTAGGGAACTAGGGTAAAAATCTGTCTGGGGATTGGTCCTGCCTTAAGCAGCGGGTTGGACTAGATGACCTCCTGAGGTCCCTTCCAACCCTGATATTCTATGATACCTGTTTCCTGAAGGAGGGAATTCCTTCCTCCCTCCTACTAGCCATCACAATGAAGAGCTAAACTTCTCATGACCAGCAATTCAACCTCCATGGACTAGGACCTGTGGAGAAGGAGGGAGGGTGGGAATGGGATTCGGGCTCACCCACACTGGGCTGGCAAAGGGGAAGAAAGAGTGAGCATTGGAAGAGAGATAGAGTCATATACACACAGAGCCAACACACACTGAAGGAGAGAGGAGACCATGGGGAAAGAGGGATTCTCTATCAAAAACATAGAACAAAAAACCCAGCAGGAGAATGGGGAATAAAAAGATGTAGAAAGAGTGTTCCAAAGCACAGGTCTTAAGGTGTGGGAGGGGTTTTTTCACATGCATATACAAATGGGAGAGATTTGGTGTAGACAGATGGGAAGGAGCCTTCACACACACTTTGGAGCAGAAACACTAGGAAGGATATAAGGGGGACAAGGAATTGCATACAGAGCAGGGACAATATAGCAATGTAGTAGAGGGCAGAGAAATGCAGTGAGAGAAAGCAGGAGTTGTGGGGGATGGAGCGAGTGTAAGTACAGAGGGATACTCTCATGCACAAAGGACAGTGAGGATGGAGGGATTGGGGAAGGATTCACACAGAATGGGGTGGTGGGGATGGAGGATGTGTGGAAGGATTCACACACACAGAGGGGCGGTGGGGTGGGAGGAGTGGGGGAAGGATTCACACACACACAGTGGGGTGGTGGGGATGGGGGGGGTGGGTGGGAGGAAGGATTCACACACACAGAAGGGTGGTGGGGCTGGAGGGGTGGGTGGCAGGATTAAGAACATAAAAATGACCATACTGGGTCAGACCAAAGATCCATCCAGCCCAGTATACTGTCTTCTGACTGTGGCCAATGCCAGGTGCCCCAGAAGGAATGAACAGAACAGGTAATCATCAAGTGATTCATCCCCTGTTGCCTATTCCCAGCTTCTGGCAGACAGAGGCTAGGGACACCATCCCTGCCTATCCATTGATGCACCTATCCTCCATGAACGTATCTAGTTCTTTTTTGAATCCTGTTATAGTCTTGGCCTTCACAACATCCTCTGGCAAAGAGTTCCACAGGTTGACTGTGTGTTGTGTGAAGAAATACTTCCTTTTGTTTGTTTTAAATCTTCTGCCTATTAATTTTATTCGGTGACCCCTAGTTCTTGTGTTATGAGAAGGGGTAAATAACACTTCCTTGTTTATTTTCTCCATACCAGTCATGATCCCCCTTATTCATCTCTCCTTTTGTGGGTTCCAGAACTATCTCCTACAAGAAGCAGCAACACACACAGAGTGGATGGGGTTGGGGGTAGTGGTGGATGGATTCACACACACAGAGGGGGGTGGGAAGGGAGGCGTGGGTGGAAGGATTCACAGGGAATAGGGGAAGTGGGAGTAGAGGGGGAGGGATTCACAATGAACAGGAGCAGTGGGGGTGAAGGGTGAGGGATTCACACACAGAACAGGAGTGGTGGGGATGTTGGGTGAGGGATTCAGGGAGAACGGGGTGGTGGGGTGGGGGGTTAGGGATTCACACAAAACGGGGAGGGGGGGATGGAGGGGTGGGTGGAAGGATTCAGGGGGAACAGGAGTGGTGGGGATGGAGTGTGAGAGATTCACACACAAAACGGGTGGTGTGGATGGAGGATGCGGGATGCACAGGGAACAGGGGCGCTGGGGTGGAGCGGGAGGGATGCACACACCCAGTCCCTAGGCACCGTGCAGCAGCCTGGCTGTGGAGAACCGCTGTCATTACAGCTGCAGCAGGAAGGTGGCGGGCGCGCTGATTGGCTGCCTGCCGCCCGGCCCCGCCCAGGACAGGGAGCCGCGCTGCCCCTGGCTGGCGCGCGGCTCTGTGGAGTAAGACTGCCGGGGGCAGCCGCTCCGCTCCGCTCACTCCGCTCCGACTCGCCGAAGCCAGACTGGGAGAGCTCGGGCCATTTCCCAGAGCAGGTCAGTGCGCTGCCCGCCCCCCGCCGGCTGGGCTCTCCCCCCGGGCCCTCTTGGCGATCCGTAGGAATAACGGGGGTTGCATGGGGAGACGCGGGGGCTCTCCGGAGTGACCCATGTGGCGCGGCTGGGCAGCGGGAGCTGAGCGGCGCTGCAATGGTTGCGATCTCCCAGGGCTGCCCATGCCTCATTTCAGTCCCGGCCTCTAGCGATGGAGCCAATTCGCGGGACTTTAGAACCGGATAATCAAGAGCTGCTGAATCTCCTTCAGTTGGTGAGCGCTGGGGAGAGGGAGGAGCTGGCCCTGGGGGCTGATTTCCAGGCAGACTCTCTCTTCTGCTGAAGGAGTTTGCTCTGTGCAATGTCAGCGAGGCATGACCCCCCCCCCCCCCCGCCCCACTTAAAACCTCATTTATTCAAATAGTCCCAGTTTATACCAGCCTCTGGAAACGTCCCCCCGTGCGCCTGTCTGAGCCGCACCGCCCTGGGCTTGCTCTTCTCTGGCGCTGCTCGGGCCATGGGGCTAGGAGGCGTTTTCCTCCCAATGTGGTGGAGAGATTCGCCAGCTGGGCAGCCTCTGAGGCTGCTCCAGAGCTGAACCTTTCACTTTCCAAAGGGACAGGAGAGAATCTGCTTTGGTTCATTGCTTGACTTCCCCTCCCACCATGGTCACTTCCCAGAGAGGCAGCTGTGTCCATTCATCCTGCGCGGCGAGGCAAGGATCGGTCAGTTGCAAAAGAAGAGTGATAGGTTCAGATGTTTACAGCGCTGGGTGTGGGGATGCTGCTATGTTGAGGGGTCGGGAGAAGGGTTGGGAGTCCGTCCCTTTCGGTGCTGGGATTTGTTTGCTGTACAACTTTCTCTGCACCTCCTGAAAAAATTAGTTGCATAAAAATTGGGTTCATTGTGGATCGATTTCAGGCATACGATAATTATAATATAACCCCGTTAAGGGTGTATGCAGCTTACCTCTGGAGAGTGGTGTATAGTGGACCGTTCTCAGTTCTTCTCCAATTAGAATAGTAAGATGTAAACGCAAGTAGTGTGGATCGAGCTAATGGCAATGCCATATAATTTCTGAAGCTATCCTTCTCACTTTTTCATTACTGATTTATGCATCATTAGTTTTCTCGCAGTACCCTACTGAAACTGATAGTTGCATGTGTTGGTGGTTGGGTGGGTGGGGAATTAACATACTTTTTGCTGTTTCAGATTATAGTTTTTCTTAAGTCGTTTGCTGTACATTTTCCCTGCTTGGGCTTTTAATGCAATGTGATACCCACAGCGCTGCATAAAAGTCACTAAACGAAAATGATTCATGCTTTTTCAGCAAGAGAAGAAAACAGTTGCAGAGCTTGAATCTGCTTCCCCTGAAGTCAGTGGGAACTTTGCCTTTGACTCCGCTGAGATCAGGATCTGGTCCTTAATTAAGAAGGAAAAAAAATCTTTGCAGTTGATTGGAGTTCTAGCTTGCTGCACAGGAGTTGGGGTATTTTTCTGCATTCTACTGAGCCAGTGTGATGTGCTTTCTTCATGATCTGAGTTGTCTGATTTCAGTCCTTGGTCAACATATCACACTCAATCAAAGGTGCCTATACAGATAGATATGTACTATTTATCTCAGAATCTATCCATTTATCTCAGGCCTCCCACATATCTTGCACCTGATATTGACTGGTGAGATCAAGGTTGAACAACATATTAGCAATGTTAACAGAGCTTTCAAAACAGGATTTGAAAGCCTGACTTAATTATAGGAAAACCCCTTCTGTCCCCTCTGCATCCGGATGAATTACTTAGTTACTGTAGTTAGAAAGAGAATACTGGATATTTTGTCTTTTTTGTGCCATAAAAGAAAGGGTAGTAATCAATGACATCTAATTTGTGGATTGTTTTGTCTCTTTTCCTTTGTGGCTTTATTGTTTTCAAACATGATGTGATGGAGTAGGATACTATTTTTGTCCTTATTGGCCTTTTCTTGACTCATTCAAGTACTAAAAAATAAAAAAATACTTTTTTCATTTCAGAGAAATTGTTTTGTTTTCAGGCACAGGGATGGATGGACTCTTTCAATGAGCCCAGGTGATGGACTGTGTCCATGAATTGGCTCTTTTCAGAATGGAAAAGATGCAGAGTCAAAATAGGCACATGTTGGTTTCTATTCTTTAACTATCCTGCCAAATAAAAGTTCTATAGTGCAGAGCTAGATTTGTTACTGTACTACATATTCTGGAGATATGGACATAGTTAAGGTTGCCACTGGCATTACATCCCACATTATTTGTGTGTGGATATGACAGGAGTTGTTTCCATTGAAAATGCATGGCAAAATTCCCACTGAGTTTATAGCAGGATCAGGCTTAGACAGTACAATATAGAAAAAATATAAGTTGATGCATCTGCAGAAAAGTACATGCTCCCAAATCAGTTTCTTCCCAAATAAAGACCAGGAGGTGTTGCAATATCATCAATATAGCGTGTTTAATGTGAGGTGATGAAGCCTGGGACAGAAAGCAGGGAAAGGGAATTCTCACTATCCTTGCATTGCAAAACAATAGGCAGGAGAGAGAGAGAGAGAGAGAGAGATGTGAGGAGATGGTTAAAAAGCTAAACATTTTCCAGAGAACTTAACAGTTATAAAAGCATATAAAAGATATCATGCATAATAAATCAGATTAAACATAATTCAGAGGAAATCATAGTAACATGGTAGAATGTACTAATAGTAGAGCCACATTTTGACGACTGCAGAGTTCTAGCATACTGTATATAGTACTGGTCATTTTATTGTGAAAAAGGATATGACTGAAATGTAGGGATGTATGGGGGTAATCTTCCCAGTTCAGAGACTCAAGAACCAAAGATTATGGAGTCATGGATCAATGCAGGACTGGAGCTGTTTCATACTAATCCCTTATGACTTTGCTTTTTAAATTCAAATTGGCCATGGTCTTAGATCTCCAGGCTGGAATGGACTGAAATGAATCATGGCTTGGAACCACCCATACTTCCTCTTCTTTGATATTTTTATTCTAAGGGCTTGTCCACATGAAGGATTTTTGCACTGGTGTCACTGCCTATTGACTGTCTTGCTAACCCATACCTTCCCTTGGGCAGGGTCACATCATGTGATCAGAATGGTCAAGAAATAAGCATATCCCTCCATCCTCTGACAGCCTTTTAGATGGTATTAAAAGGTGTTGTTAAAGATGGTATTAACTGTCCTCTTCGGGGAGAAGAGAGGAAGTTAATTGAGATAGGCTGGAGCAGCTGCTGTTGATGAAGTCAGTTCTCGTTTCCTAGAAGACAAAACAAGACAAACACACACAAGAGAGGAGAGGAGAGAACAGCAAAGATAGAAAATGCAGCTCTCTGTCTCTGGTGTGGACTCTCACTTGAAGCCTCACTGCTGGAAGAACACAGGTACAGCACAGAGTCTCATCAGCCACTCTGAAACCTGGCAAACTTGTACCAGCATCGGGCTTTCTAGAGCATTGCATTGACTGCCATTCTGGTCACAGGCTTTTTTTTTTTTAAATTAAATTAATGGAGATATCCTATCTCCTAGAACTGGAAGGGACCTTGAAAGGTCATCAAGTCCAGCCCCCTTGCCTTCACTAGCAGGACCAAGTACTGATTTTGCCCCAGATCCCTAAGTGGCCCCCCTCAAGGATTGAACTCACAACCCTGGGTTTAGCAGGCCAATGCTCAAACCACTGAGCTATCCCTTCCCCCCCGCCCCCGCAGTGTTGCAAAATAAGCAGTCCTGGTTGGCTAAGCCAGTCTCTTATTGGACAGTCACATGGGGAAAAAGGAGAGGAATAAGAAAGAGAAGAATTTAGGTAGGGGGAAGGAAAAGGACACGTGGGGGCAGGAGGAAGGGGGAGCGAGGGAAGTCTCACATGCCAGGTGGTGTTTGGTATTCACCTGGAGCCAATGGAGGTGATGATGTCATCTGAGTCCCTCCCTCTGTCCTGCTCTGGTCAGGACGTCTCGCAGGATTAGGATGAAGGAAGTCTAGGGTCCCGGGAAACAGTGGGAGTGACAGCCATGATGCTGAAATTCAGCCCTTTCTCTTCTTTCAGCTAGCAACTGTCATGTTCAATTCCACTCTGCTAATTTTCACCCCAAAGTCTCTTTTTAAAGACCCCAAAAGGGAGTGATGAGTGGAATAGCCCATCCCCTCATTATTTTGGCCACCAATTAGGCCTCATTTCTGACACACCAATTTTGGTCCATTGATTTTCAGTCCCACGCTTTTCTTGTTTTCAGGCATGATCTTAACACAACCCTTAAATTATATCAGTAGGCCTTTTTGTTTAGACTAGTCTTTTTGTCTCCCTTTTGCATCTTTTCCCATCAATATTTATTGTTATTGTGACATTTGATGAACTTTCACTCACTTTTTACAGTTGAGTTCACAATTAGGGTAAATATGTAGGCTCAATTACCACAACACTCCTCATTAGTTAAGGGGAAACTGACACCGTGAGTGCCCTTAGACTGTATTCTTTGGAAACAAGGATAGTGGGGTCCAATGTTGAATTTTCTGATTGATGTTATTTTGAGCGGTATCAAACCATAGGGGCCCAATCCTGCAAACCCTTAGTTTCACAAGTGAATGTGTGACTAAAGATTGCGTTACTTGTGCAATGTGAACGAGGGGTGCTAATAAGGACAACATGCATAGGGTTAATTGTGTCTTGTAGGTGTAGCCTATAGTAAATGATGCTGCAGAGCTGCACTGCCCCAAATACCAGGAAGCAATTCTGCCTCAGGGTCACAGAATACCTGCCAGAGCTCCTAGCTGGGCAGAGACTGTCTGCCTGCTACCAAACCCCTTGAGGAGGTGCAGCTTAATTCCCCTTGTGTAGCCAGCCAGCTTTGTGAGCCAGTGCATTGTTGCAGCGGGAGGGAGTGGAGCATGGCACAGTGCATTCCTGGGGGATTGAGGATGGAGTAGCCCTCTTTGCTCCCTGCAGTGCAGGCACTGGAATTCTCTCTGATCCTTACAGGGGCCACACACGCCCCACTCCTCTACTGCTTTCCTGCATAAGGGCCAGGCAGGATTTGCTCCAAAGAGAGCTCCTCACTGACCAGAAGACACTTCGATGGGAACAGAAAGGCATGTCACTATTTGAGGAAATGGGCATGAACGCGTGCTAACAGCAAATCACACACTAACAGAATTCAACTGCCATTTGTTTACTCTGAGGGCACAGATGGTGCCACCATTACTCACATTGACCAGCACCTTAGTCCACGAACCCTGCTCATTTCCATTGGACTTTTCACAGCCTAAGGTCCTACTCTCTGTGTGTGAGGGTGGCAGAACCTGACCCAGCTTGAATGACAAAGAGAGGCCATCAGACAGAGTTAGTTGAATTTTTGTCAACAACTTATTTTCATTCAAACTTAATTGAGAATGTAATGTTTCATGAAAAAGTGGGGTTTGAATTAAATCTTGCAGGTTTTCATTGAAAAAACAACAGTCCCCTCCACAAAATTTGCAGTTTTAACAGAAAACTTGTCAGTTTGGGATGCCAACAAACAAACAAAAATCAGATTTTTGAGGGTTTGTGGGGATTTTGGTTGGTTGGTAGTGTGGGGGGGGGGGGGGGGGGGGGGGGGTTAAGCAATAACAAAACCAAACCATACCTGAATACCTGACAATCTGAAACAAACAATGAAAAAAATCATTGACTTTTTTGCAGGGGAGAAAAAAAACGTTTCCCCAGCAGACCTATTACAAGACCCCTTCCTTTGGGGAGTCAATGTGGGGGAGGTAATATCTTTTTATTGGACCAACTTCTTTTGGCAAGAGAAACAAGCTTATGTAACACCGACAGGCTCCAGATGTTGGCGGGCAGAATCGAACCTGGGACCTCTGGAGCTACATGCATGAGCCAAAAGCCATATGGCTGGTAGCTAAGGCTGTACAGCAGACTCATTAATCTCTCTCTCTCTCTAAGTGGTCTTGGTGCCACTAGATGGGACAGAACACCACACCCAGGAAGTGTGGGGGTTACATACATCCCCTAGCTGAGGAAGCACATCTCAAGCTTCAGAGACTTCCCAGTTGAAATCCCAAATGAGCCTCCACTTGTAACACTGACAGACCCCAGTCGTCAGCAGGCGGGATTGAACCTGGGAGCATAAGCGCCAAGTTTTCCCGGCACTGGTAGGTGCTCGTGCCCCCCCCCCGACCCCGCCCCGCCCCGACTCGACTCCATGGAGTCTGCGCCTATGCCTGGGAGCTTCAGAGCGAAATGCATGAGCCTCTACTGCATGAGCTAAAAGCCATGTGTCTGGTAGCTAAGGCTGTAGAGCAGACTCATTAATCTCTCTCTTTCTAGGTGGTCTCGGTGCCACTAGATGGGACAGAACACCACACCCAGAAGGTGTGTGGGTTACACTTACACAGAGCTCTTCAGGTCTGGGAAAGAAGAGCACTGTGTAAGTTTGAAAGCTTGTCTCTCTCACCAGCAGAAGTTGGTCCAATAAAAGGTAATATCCTAGGACCAACATAGTTTCAGCAACACTACATACAATAATTCCTTTGAGTCAGATTCAGCCTCCTCCTTTCTTGGGAGGGCACCGGCTTTCCCTCCTTGTGTGGTCAGGCACAATTGCAGTCCTTGCTGAGGAGTGCAGAGATTGCTCCCTATTTACTCCCCCAGAGGTGCAGAGAGGAGGCAGGATCGTGGCCCCATCCTCCTCCCCCAAACTCACTGGTCCATAGAGCACGTGTGGATATATGCTCATCAAGGCAGAAGTCCTCTCTGAGTTATAACCGGGGCAGTACCATGTTGCACTCCCCCTTAATAATAGGCTCTGCGTAACTGGCACAACTGAGCCTTTGGGAATAGCTTTTAAAGGCATTAAACAGATATTAGAAGGAATAAAAAGTGTGTGATACAACCGCTTATCCAAAGGACCTATTGTAGATGAGCTTCCTGATCTCCTGGACTAACTAGTCCTTCTCAAATGGTACTCCTCATATAATTCAAAACTCTGCCCTATCTGTCTCAATGGGTGCGGCTGCCATTTGAATATGAATGAACACATTCCAATAGACTTGAGGATGAATTAGTTTTTGCATTGCAGTTCCAGCATGTATAATCATTTTCGGCTTGTGTAGGCACTGTTTTCTTTGCTATGTATGGGAGCCTCTGCACTGTATGTAACAGTAGAATAAATAAGCAAGTGCAGTGTTCAGTGTGAAAGGAATTTGTTCATGAAAGTCCTCTATAGACAAAAGAGACATGGAACACAAGTGCAATCATTTGTATTTGTCTTGTTTGAGGACAATGTGCATTTTGAAGAGACTCATGCTTCTTCCCTCCAGAGAGGCTTTCTGAAAGAAATGCGGAGTAGATAGAGGTTCTATCCTGGGAGGTGCTGGGTATGGAGGGTGCTCAGCTCCTTTCAGGATTTAGTTTTTGAGTTGTCTACTTAGTAGGGTTATTATGTGATGGTGACCCATTTCCTTAAGGGTCAACACTTAGTTCCAGAATGGGGAGAGGTTTCCAGGATAATGTCTTGATGCTTTTGGGCAGAACAGTGTAATAAATGTAATCAAAAAATTTGGATTTCAGCAATGTACTTAGCAGTCTTGGTAGCACTAGGTAATTTTCTTTATTGAATTTGGACAGGCTTAAGCCATAAGTAATACAGTGATAGAAGGGATAAAAGCAACATACCGACGTGTTAACATTTATCCCTAGAAAACTATTTCTCAAGAGTAGTTCGCACCAAATGTGCTGAAATGGTAGAGATTTGAAATATAAAGATTACGTGGGTCTCTTTTTCCTTTCAGGGGGGATCTTTTTGAAAGTGGCACTATTTGTTTTAATCTGCTTGGTCTGGACTGTTTCCTCATGTACAGTCAATTTAATCTGCATTGCTGAAGACAGCACATGGGTCAGATTCTAATCTTAGATATGTGATATGTAGTGCTACATAAAATCTGTTGCTGCCCTTGTGCAGACCTTGTGCTTACTGATGGGTTTTTCATGGTAAGAAAACAAACTGTAAGCTCTTTGGGACAGGGGATGTCTTTCTGTTATGTGTTTGTACAGTGTCTAGTGTAGCAGAGGGGCCTTTAGGTGCTACCACAATATAAATAATACCTATGAATTATTCGTAGTAGTATTTATTTTATTAAGATCTGAGCTAATGCAAGCCCACCTGAGATTAGAATCTGGCTCTATGACTCCAAAGCTGAAAGCAGTGCCACAGGAAAGCAAGCTGTCAATGCTCCTCAGTCACTCCCTTGGGAGGGATGACGAGAAGGGTAGTAGGATGACATGGTGGTAAAACACAGACTAAAAAGGATTTTTTTTTATAGGGCTGTCAACTAATCACAGTTAACACAAGCGATTAATACAAGACAAATTAACTAGATTAATAATAATCGTGATTAATCACAGTTTTAATCACACTGTTAATAATAGAATACCAATTTACATTTATTATAAATATTTTTGGATGTTTTTCTACAGTTTCAAATATACACAGAATTTGTTTTATTACAAAAATTTGCATTGTAAAAAAGGTAAATAAAAGAAATAGTATTTTTCAGTTCACCTCATACAAGTACACCTCTACCCTGATATAACGCGACCCGATATAACACGAATTCGGATATAACGCGGTAAAGCAGCTCTCCGGGGGGGCGGGGCTGCGCACTCTGGCAGATCAAAGCAAGTTCAATATAACTCGGTTTCACCTATAATGCGGTAAGATTTTTTTGGCTCCCGAGGACAGCGTTATATCGGGGTAGAGGTGTACTGTAGTGCAATCTCTATCGTGAAAGTGCAATTTACAAATGTAGAATTGTTATTAGTGCTGTCAGTTAATCACAGTTAATGCATGCGATTAACGCAAAATAAACTAATACATTTTTTTTTAAACAAGTGTTAATCGCACATCTCTGGAGATGGGACTTGGCAGCAGCCAGGTGGGGAGGGAGGCACCGGCCGTGGTAGTAAGGAGGAGGCGGTCAGGGAAAAGAGACTCCATAATATCCAGGCCAGGTGCACAGATTACTGAAGTGCCTCATGCCCCCTACTCCCCACGAAAATCTATTGATTTCCTTTACGAGAGGAGAAGGGTAAGAGCAATCGCCAGCAGCCACAAGGACACAAAGGAACAGGGAGCTTCGGAGACGCTGCCACAGGACCCACCCCCTGGGTGACTCCAGCAGCAGCCCCCCCGCTGCACTAATTGATTTTGACCCTGTCCTGTGGTCTGTGGGCGATTTGAGGCAGCCAAACACCTTTCAGGGGGAAGAGAGGAGCCCGGCCCCCCGCTGCCTGCACCATCCCCTCCCTGCTGGACAGGACTGACTTTAAAGGTGGGCCACCACCCAGGGCACCGTGCTCAGGGGGATGCCGCTGCATGCCTTGGGGCAGGGGTGCCCCTCCTCCCACCGCCCTACTCCACTGCTGCTCCCCCCTCTGCCCTCCCACCCCATGGAGCTGCCTCTGGCCAAGCTGGTGTGGACCGGGAGCCTGCCTTCTGTCTGCTGTGCAGAGCTGGGGCAAAGGAGCTGATGTCGGGGTGTCCCCCTCCTCCGCCCATGTACCTAGTCACTGCTGAGCTGTGGTCAGGGAACAGGGAGAGCCTGTCTGCGGCTGCTGCTGGCTCAGGAGTGACTGCTGCCGACAGCAGCTGCTGCTCGCTGAAAAAGTGTTCAGGCTCCTGAATGCTCTGCTTAGAAGACAGTGCTCCCCCCCAAAAAACACACACTTCCCCCCCCAAACACACACACACACACACACACACACACACACACACTCCAAACCAAAATCTGAAATAGCATCCCTGGTGAGCCAGGAGTGGCCAGAGGGCTGCAGGAGGGCCACTGGATCCGGCAAGATACAGCCCCGTGCGACAACATGGAGCCCGCCTTTAGCCGCTGGCCAAGTGCCCGGCACCACGAGCCGCAGCACCAGCACAGAAGTAAGGGTGATAATACACCATATACCATGCCATCCTTATTTCTGATTGACTGAACAAGAAGTCAAAAACAAGAACAAAATTGTCAAACACATAGATGAACATGATTTGTTGGGGGAAGAATCAACATGGTTTTTGTAAAGGGAAATCATGCCTCACCAATCTACTAGAATTCTTTGAGGGGGTCAACAAGCATGTGGACAAAGCAGATCCAGTGGATATAGTGTACTTAGATTTTCAGAAAGCCTTTGACAAGGCCCCTCACCAAAGGCTTTAAAGCAAAGTAAGCAGTCATGGGATAAACGAGAAGGTCCTCTCATGGATCGGTAACTGGTTAAAAGATAGGAAACAAAGGGTAAGAATAAATGGTCAGTTTTCAGAATGGAGAGAGATAGTGGTGTCCTCCAGGCAGGGCCGTCCTTAGGATTTATGGGGCCCTACGCAGTATTATTAAACTGGTGCCCCTATGCCTCACCCCAGCTCGCAACCTGGTGGTGGGGCCGGGGGCGGGATGAGGCAGCAAAGGATAATGAGATGCCCATCCCGCCTCACAGTGGCAGAGAGTCACAGTTCCCCGCAGTCAGAGACCCCCGTACCTTTTCCCTCACACAGAATGGATATGCAGAAGGTACCGAATTAAAAGCACTAAGCTTGGGAATAAAAAAATGGCAGTCACAGGTATTTTGATATGCCCTGGAGTTTGTCAGACATTTATTTGCAAAAACTTTGTAGTAAGGGTGAGTCAGCTGTCTTGCCGAATACAACATTCAATATTATGGAATACCTGATGCAACTCTTCTGTTTCACATTTTCTTAATCAGTATTTCTAAGAGGATTTTATATTTTAAATGTACTCTTAAGCCTTCATAAAGTAATCCTTCCAGATTACTACATATTTAACTCACTGAAACAAAGACATTATTTTAAATTAATCAGTCACAGAGATTTAGTATGTTCATAACAATGCTCATTGCTTTTAGAAAAAGGGAACACTAATTTACTTTGTGTGATCTCCATAACAATAGACATGTTTATGAAATTTCATCAACTTGAAAAAATATGTTTCCAAAGATTTTAGACATAACAAAGGATTTTATATCTTACTAAGATATTGATTTTGCTGGAGGGTTCTCTTAAAACTAGTTCATCAGATAGTCAGAAGTAAAGAAAGGGAAACTCTTTGTCCAGCTATCCGGAAGGAAAGGGGTGTTGTCCCTTTAAGAGGTGTGGGGGTAGGGGGAGAGGGGGTGAAGGGAGAAAGGGATGGACAGAAAGGACAGGAAGACTTTGGAAGCAAGTTTTTTTTACTATAGTAATTAAAATGTGTATTTTAGATAAGGGTGGTCTTTTGAAGGATTTATTTAAAAAAACATATGTCTGAAGATCCAAGCATTTAAGGCTAAAGATGATTGTGCATCTAAAAATCTATGCAAGAATTTTTTAGAGATGTGATTTTATCATCTTCACCAACTCACTAATGAAATATTTTTAAAGCAAATTTTAAACTAAGGTCCTGTAGACTGACATGTTCTGAGTAAATACTACAGTAATGCACAGCTGTTTTTGTCAGCAAATTTAGAAACTGACAGTATATACCTGGGGTTTAGTAAATGCCTGTTAAATGGATTCATTACCCCTTGAATGGCTCTTTAACAGTTTCAATGTTGTGCTAATAGGTCTGGCAGGCTGGAAGACTCACTTTTAACTAATAGATCCCCCCCCTGAGGAAGACTCACCAGGCTGCAGCAGCCAGCTGTGGGAGCCTGCAGCAAGGGTCAGAACAAGGATAGGAAAGCCAGGAGGGTGGACACCAAGACCAAGTGGTGCCCCAAATTTTCAGGTGCCATACACAGCTGCGTATGTTGCGTATGTCTAAGTACGGCCCTGCCCCCAGGGGTCTGAACTGGGCTCAGTCCTATTTAACATATTCATAAATGATTTGGGAAAAGGGTAAACAGTGAGGTGGCAAAATTTGCAGATGATACAAAACTACTCAAGATAGTTAAGTCCCAGGCAGACTGCAAAGAGCTACAAAAGGATCTCTCAAAACTGGGTGACTGGGCAACAAAATGGCAGATGAAATTCAGTACTGATAAATGAACAGGAGTACTTGTGGCACCTTAGAGAATAACAAATTTATTTGAGCATAAGCTTTCGTGGGCTACAGCCCACTTCATTGGATGCATAGAATTGAACATATAGTAAGGAGATATATATACACATTCAGAGAACATGAAAAGGTGGGAGTTGCCCTACCAACTCTAAGAGGCTAATGAATTAAGATGAGCAATTATCAGCAGGAGAAAAAAAACTTTTGTAGTGATAATCAAGATGGCCCATTTGATAAATGCAAAGTAATGCACATTGGAAAACATAAACCCAACTATACATATAAAATGATGGGGTCTAAATTAGCTGTTACCACTCAAGAAAGAGATCTTGGAGTCATTGTGGATAGTTCTCTGAGAACATTCATTCAATGTGCAGCGACAGTCAAAACAGCTAAGAAAATGTTGGAAATCATTAGGAAAGGGATAGATAATAAGACAGACAATATCATATTGCTTCTGTATAAATCTATGGTATGCCCACATCTTGAATACTGCATGCAGATATGGTTGCCGCATCTCAAAAAAGATATATTGAACTTGGAAAAGGTTCAGAAAAGGGCAACAAAAATGAATAGGGGTTTGGAACGGCTGCCGTCTGAGGAGAGATTAATAAGACTGGGACTTTTCAGCTTTGAAAAGAGACAACTAAGGGGGGGATATAATAGAGGTCTATAAAATCATGACTGGTGTGAAGAAAGTAAACACAAGAATTTCATTTGGTGACCCCTAGTTAATAGGCAGCAGGTTTAAAACAAACAAAAGGAAGTATTTCTTCACACAACGCACAATCAACCTGTGGAACTCCTTGTCAGAGGATGTTGCGAAAGCCAAGACTATAACAGGGTTCAAAAAAGAACTAGATAAGTTTATGGAGGATAGTCCATCGATGGCAATAGCCAGGATGGGCAGGGATGGTGTCCCTAGCCTCTGTTTGCCAGAAGCTGGGAATAGGCGAAAGGGGATGGATCACTTGATGATTACCTGTTGTGTTCATTCCCTCTGGGGCACCTGCGACTATTGGACGACAGGATACTCAGCTGGATGGACCTTTGGTCTGACCCAGTATGACGGTTCTTATATTCTTAAGCAGGACTGAGTGGACTTGTAGGCTCTAAAGTTTGGCATTGTTTTATTTTTGAATGCAGTTATGTAATAAAAGATAATTCTACACTTGTAAGTTGCACTTTCATGATAAAGAGATTGCACTACAGTACTTGATGAGGTGAATTGAAAAATACTATTTCTTTTGTTTATCTTTTCTACAGTGCAAATATTTGGAATCAAAATAATATAAAGTGATCACTGTACACTTTGTATTTTGTGTTATAACTGAAATCAATATTCTATTCTATTCTACATTTGAAAATGTAGAAAACATCCAAAAATATTTAAATAAATTATATTCTATTATTGCTTAACAGTGTGATTAAAACAGCAATTAATTGCTACTGTTTTTTTATCTCACGATTAATTGCAATTAATTTAATTGCTTGATAGCCCTCATTTTTTACTATATAAACATAATTTTGTAGTAAACTATAGGAGGACATACCAATCAGAGATACAAAACATACCAGGTGCCCACTCAGTTTGTCTTTCATACAAATGCTTGACCCTTAGAAATTCAGTCACTTTCCCCCATAGTTACCTTTGCCTTGACAATCTGGTCATCTTAAGTTTGGGTTTACTCTTTTATAGGAGTTTTTCTCAGCATGCCCTTCTCCTGCTAGCTGTCCCTTTAATTCTGGCTGAGATAACCAGCTACAGCTCTAATTTAAATGGCCATTTGGCATCTGACTTCTAGAGTTTGCACCTCCCTGCTAGTAAGTATTTTGTTCCTTTGCTTTACTTCCTCTTTCTCATCTTCCTAAGAAAACAGCTAAATGTTACACAGGTTGGGCCCGATCCCAAGTTGCCCTGCACCTTGTGTAGCCATGGTACAAAGTGAAAGTAAAGTGCAATTGAGTCAGAATGGTAACAATTTACACCCTTTCTGCATTGGTGTAACTGACTATACCATATACAGAGCAATGGAAAATGATGTTCTGGATGGTAAAAACACAGACCCCACACGTCAGCCTATTTAATCAAGGGCAGGGTAAGTATCCCTAAGACTTTGAAGCAGGTTAAGTGTCCTTTTTCGAAGCCGAGGAGAAAAACAAACAAACAACATTTTCTCTTGTACAAATACCACCTGATTTAACCAGTAGCCAAATCACCTGGGATTCCTATCTTGTTAGTTCATAAGCTAAAAAGTGATGGGCCTAGCTAGGACTTTAATGGGGAACTGCTAAGGAAATAACTAGTTGTGGCAGGCAGTAGTTTTGGTGATTCATTAGGTGGCACTCTTCCCACTGAGGCAGTATTTAGCTGATCCCATGCCCCAGCATAGTGTGGGAGGGTCCATCTTTCAGATGAATGTAAAAACAAGATTCTTATTATTTGGACTTTTAATTGCTAATGGCAATATTTACAGCAATAGGGAGTACTGATCATGAAATTCTGGACAAATTCTCACTGGGGAATTATGTTCTGTCTCCCCAACTAATCACCCTATAGCTTCAATTGGAAAAAGTGATCTTACATCTCTCTTCTGAGCTACTGCATAGTTTGGTTGTATGCAACTTAAAGGCTACATCCTCCCACACCAGTGTTGGTTGCACTTCAGTGCTGAAGGGATCCCTGCATGTCAAGTTCGTTGAATGCTTTGTTAGCTGAAAGGAGTCTTATATGCATAAAGCTCTATGCAAAAAGGAAAACAAATGTAGGAAAACAATAAAGTTACATTCTCCAACCAGTACTGGCAATAGATAATACTTAGTCCTGCCATGAGTGCAGGGGACTGGACTAGATGACCTCTCTGGGTCCCTTCCAGTCCTACGGATTCTATGATTCTATGAATAGTGAGATCACTAAAGCAGACCAACTGCTGCCATTTTAACCACTTGTCATCCAGTGACATGGTGGTTAAAATGCTACAGGCTGGTCTAGATTAGTGCTCCAATGAGTGAAGCTATACTGACAGTAGAGCGGAGTGGACGGACACTCAGTGGTTAGTATTCTAAATTAGAACTTCAGGAGCCGGGTTCAATTCCCTGTTCCACCACAGCCTTCCTGTGACCTTGGGTAAGTCATTTAGTCTTTGTGTACCTCAGTTCACCTTCTGTAAAATGGGTGATGAGGCACTTCCCTGCCTCATGGGGTTGTGAAAGTAAATACATTTAAAAAAATATGATTGTGAGGTGCTCATTTAGGATGGTGATGAGAGTCATATAAATACCAGAAGCAACAGAGAGTCAGACGCATGCGTCTGACGAAGTGGGTATTCACCCACGAAAGCTTATGCTCCAATACATCTGTTAGTCTTAAAGGTGCCACAGGACTCTCTGTTGCTTTTTACAGATCCAGACTAACATGGCTACCCCTCTGATACATAAATACCAGAGAAAAAGAGAGAGATGGTGGGAGATTCTAACAAAAATATTAGTGTAGCAAAGTCTAAAACATTTCAGTTTTCAGTGATGTCAAACTGGCACTCTTCATGAGCATTTACAAACCTCTATGATAGCTAAAATATCTCTCAACTCATAGTCCCAACAGGTCAGAAAGAAACAAGAAATCAAGGTGCCATTCCTGAAAAAAACTTATAAGGTCTGTGACTGATACACTCAGAAGAAAATGAATATCCCAGGCTTATCTTGGTTCCCCACTCTTCAGCCTTCCCAACTATTTGTAGAGCTCCAGCAATTGTGAAGAAGATCCATTAAATTGCATTTTTGCCGAGGCCAGGCGATGAAAGAAAGTGGTTGAATCAAGATATGGAGAGAGACGCAACTGCATTGTAACAGATTTATAACACTGTGTAACAAAAGTTATCTAAAAAAGTACCCTATTTACTGTATGTCACGTTGAGATTTCAGCAATCATTAGTAACCCAGTTTAGTCTGCAGTTGGGGACCACTACTGACTCACATACTGCTCAACATTTAATGAAAACATTAAACATATTCGGGTGTCAGGATATTGTATTAATTGATGTTGTCTGTGCTGTTGAAAACAGCTCATTGTAATTTTCTCAAGAAATAGCCTTTCAGAGGGGTGCCATTCAGGGAAAGATGTAAACAGGCAATAAATTAGAATAAGATTAGTCAGGTTTAGTCTGTGAATTACACTTAGAGATGAATGGAAGAATAATAGCTGACAGGAAAATATTTAAACAGCAATTCTACTCTGAAAAGTGACCATATAAGAATGGCACAATCATATTCAATAGACTGTCTCCTGGTACGTAGTCAGTCATATCTGGTGTCTTAAGTGACAATAAGCATTTATTATTTTTTACGCCTATTAGGGCTGAAGAGCCAAAACAAAGAGCAGAGCTAGATTCTTTTCCTTTTTAACATCATCATCAGATTTGTTTACTAAGCTCCAATCAGTTCAAGCTATGCCAGCGTATTGAAAGGTCATGGGATTGCACAGCGAAGGCCTAATCTGAAGGCAGGAAGGTTACACAAATGTAAATGAGAGCTCAATTTGGCTTGCAGAGTCTTCACTATTTGGACTGATGTGGGATGGAGTTATGCAGGAATAAACTATTCAGGAATAACTCCATGTGTGGACACTCTTATTCTGGAATAAGTGTCCACCCATGGAGTTATCCCATTTAAAATTTTTCTATTCTAGCTGCTGAACTTTAAATTCACCCCAGCCTTAATCCACAACAACTTTCAAGGGTAGACAAAAGAATGCCTTTTTTGTTTCGGTTTTCACCAAAAAAGTTGGCAGTGATTGGACGACTAACATACTGAACATCAGTGTAAATGGGGTAGGCTAAAATTATGTCAAACCAACCTAATATCCTTCTTTGACAGGGTAACAAGCCTTGTGATAGGAGGGAATCAGTAGATGTCATATATCTTTAGTAAGGCTTTTGATACTGTCTCACATGACCTTCTCATAAACAAATTAGAGAAATATAGCCTAGACGAACCCACTGTAAGGTGGGTGCATAACTAGCTGGAAAACCATACTCAGAGAGTAGTTTTCAATGGTTCAAAATCGATCTGGAAGGGCATATCGTGGGGTCCTATAGAGATCTGTCCTGGGTTCAGTTCTATTCAATATCTTCATAAATAATTTGGATAATGGCATAGAGAATACACATATAAAGTTTGCAGATGATACCAAACCGGGAGGGATTGCAAGCGCGTTGGAGAACAGGATTAGAATTCAAAATAATCTTGACAAACTGGAGAAATGGTCTGAATTAAAGGACAAATGCAAAGTACTACAATTAGGAAGGAATAATCAATTGCACAAATACAAAATGGAAGATGACTGCCTAGGAGGAGTACTACAGAAAAGGATCTGGGGGCTGTAGTGGATCATAAACTAAATATGAGTCAACAGTGTAACACTGTGGCAAAAAAAATGAAACAAAACAACCATCATCTTCTGGGATGTAGTAGCAGGAGTGTTGTAAGCAAGACACGAGAAGTAGTTCTTCCACTCTATTCAGCACAGATAAGGCCTCAACTGCAGTACTGTGTCCAGTTCTTGGTGCCACATTTCAGGAAAGATGTGGACAAATTGGAGAAAGTCCAGAGGAGAGCAACAAAAATTATTAAACATCTAGAAAACATGACTAATGAGGGAAGATTTTAAAAAATGTGTTGGTGTGGTCTGGAAAAGAGAAGACTGAATGGGGACATGATAACAGTCTTCAAGTACGTAAAAGGTTGTTATAAAGGGAAGAGTGATAAATTGTACTCCTTAACCACTGAAAAGACAAGAAGTAATGGGCTTAAAAATTGCAGCAAGGGACATTTAGGTTGAACATTAGGAAAAACTTCCTGTCAGGGTGGTTAAGCACTGGAAAAAATTACCTATGGAGGTTGTGGAATCTCCATCATTGGAGGTTTTTAAGAACAGATTAGACAAACACCTGTCAGGGATGGTCTAGACACCTGCAGGGGACTGGACTAGATGACCTATTGAGCATATCTATGATTTCTAGGATTCCAGGAAGGAATTTGGCCCAGGATGTTTAAGCAAGATTTTTTCCTCCAATTATTTGCACACTTGTACCAAAAAGAGCAAGGCCTCAATCCTATACTGTGCTAATTGTTCACTGGGCCTGGAGATACTGTTTGTGGCTCCCCAAGCTTGGGGCTGGTAGGGGAGCCAGTTTGACCAAGCAGAGTTTAAGGCAGTCCAGGACCCTTTAGCCACACTCCTTCACCCAGGAACATCTCAGTCACAGCCTGTGATGAGACCACTCACCTCAAGTGAGTGCCCCTACTGGACAGGTGTGTCTGCACCTGCACTCTCTCAGCTTTGCTCTGCTTGCGATGGCCTCTGTTGATAGTTAAACTTCTCGAGCAGGTTTTCAGTGGCTTGGCCCTCTGGCTGAGTCACACACCATCTGTAGGTGTACAAACAAAACAGACCGTTTCCAGGCTACAAATCCAATAGGGGCTCTCATGGTGCCCTCTGTAACATCGTGGTCTGTAGCTCTGTCTCCAGGCTCAGTTCTCAGTCCGTCTAACAGGGCCACAGTACCCTGATTAGCCTTGGCCCCTTCTGAGCTAGCTTCCAATGGTACCTGTTCTGTTATGGAGCAGTGCCCCTGGGGCCCTCCCTGCTGACTCTTCGCTCTGTAGTGAGCCTTCCAGACCCCAGCTCTCCAGCTGAGTCACTAGTTCAGTTTGATCCCCTTTTGGGTTAACGGTTCAATTAAATGCTGACTCTCTTCAGGGTCTTCTGGCCCCTTCTCTGGGCTTGGTTAAGCTCCCTTCTCTGGGCTCAGGCCACTCTGCCTGTGGGGGAGGTGATCCGGGCCCACCCACTACTCCAGGTCACAACTCAGGGGCCCTATAAGTAGCAGCCACCAGCTGCTTCTCTTTAACTACTTGCTGCTGCGTTTCCCTGGGCCACTTCCCTTCTTAGCCCAAGCACTTTCAGCTTCACCCTTACTTTAGAGCTGAAGTCTTGCTTGAGTCCCAGTCATCAGCAGAAGCACCTTCCTTCTCTGACTCCAGCCAGGAACTGCTCTGTCCAGATATTGTAGCTCCTGCATCTAGCTAGGAGCACCTGATCTGCTTTGTCAGCAGCTCCTTTTATATGAGCCTGCTAGGCTCTGATTGGCTGCTCCCTGCAGCCTCTCTCTGGTTGGCTGCTTCCCCTCAGCCTCTCTATGCAGCTTGGACGGCCCACCACTACTGCTATTTCCTGGAGCGGAGTGTGGTAGGACCATGAGGCCTTCAGCAGGGGGCCTCAAAGGGCCTGATATACCCCATCACACAGCCCTTACATCAGTGCTAGTCACATATACTAGTAGGGCCTAGATGGGGAGATCTGGCTGCTTTCCAGCTTCTTCATGATGCAGAAACTGCCCAAGGGAACATAGCAGGATAGAGCCTACCTGTCTATTTCATTTTCTTTTCTCATAACAGGTTCTGTGTCTTTCTATGAATAATATCAGAACTGCAGGGCCAATCCTGTTCCCATTGAAGTCAATAGGACTTTGCCATCAATGTCAACGGGATAATGAAAATTTGTCAAATGCACCTGAGATACATTTGAATCTAACATTTCTATGTGAAGTTCCTTCCTCTTAAATATGTATTTTAAATAAAACACCCTTTTTTCTGGGTTGCCCCAAAATGTTTCCAAAGAGTCCCTCTCATCTTGTGGTAGGCATATTCACATCACTTCATGCTTACGTTGGGCCAGATACTCAGGTACTACTCAGTGTGAGTAAGGGAACTGGAGTCTAGCCCATTGGAATATAAGATTTTATACTGTCTATGATATTGATACACAATATTCAGTTTTTTAAAAAACAGCAATCTAATTGATATTGTACTCTACATTGAGCATAAAGGCCCCCAATACAGCAAGTCATCTCTCTCTCTCTATATATATATATATATATATATGCATGCTTAACTTTAAGCCTATGATTAGTTTCCTTGAAGTAACTGAAACAACTTGGGTGCTTAAAGCTAAGCATGGGCCTAAAATGCTTTGTTGAATTGGTCCATAATTCTTAACTGCAAAAGTAAGACATACCAGATTTAAAGTTTTATAAAGAATTTTGAATAAATCTCCCATGTTTTACAAAATTAAAACAAGCGTGAATTAGTTTCTTAGATTATTATAGAGAAATGCAATTAACAACTGATCTGCTGTTCACTGTGATGATTAATCAAGGACAAAATCTTTTATATCAAAGCGTATCTTTTTAAACATAATCTAGCCATAAGACATTTAAGTAATTACAGACTGAGAAATCATTACATTTTATCCCATTACTTCACTTTGTGCCACTAAAGTAAAAGAGAATCTCTCCCTGTTGAGTCTAATATAACTGGTTTCACAGTGTACTTTAAATATTATTCGTTGCTGTAAATAATATTGGGGTTAAAACAATTGTTTGTGTCAACATATTTTATGAATCAGTATAAAGATATATACCAAAAGAGTCAGATTTTCAAAACCCGGCCTTCTTTTTTGTGCCTGAAATTTGCAGGTGCATTTTTGCACCTCTATTATTTTGTGGACACAATTTAGGCCATTTGGATGCCTGATTAAGAATGGCAAAAGTGTGTGCAATAAAACCAAGGCAGATTTCATACCACAGTGTAATTATTTATTTATCTATGGAGACACTTAGATTGCATTCACTCACACTGGAGTCTAGGTATGGAAAACAAATTAAGGTTTACAGAAAAGAATTGTAATATTAAAAGACTCTTTACTGCTTAGTTTAGTCATTATTACTTGGATACTTAGGGCTGTTTATGGCGTATAGTGTTTCTCCTAAATTTAATTTACAGTGCAAAGCATGATGGGTAACTCTATGCTAATTATTATAGAAACTGCAAGTCAGATTTTTTAGCACTCTCAATAGGTGTCTTCTTAGGCTTTTATTAGTCTGCCAGAGAAGAAACAGCATCAGCAGAAACTTATTTCATCCTTCTTGAGGATCATTAGTACAATTTCTTGCTTTTCTCACAGGCAGTGAAAGTGTCAGCCTCGTGAAGAAACAGATTCTTAATTAAGTTAGGAGAATTGACAGGAAATATAAATTCAAAGGTAAAATTATAAGGTGGAGCATTATGGGCAAGAGTGTTGGAACATTTTCATGGAAACATAGCAAGATGCTTTAGTGTGACATCCAAAAAAGACGACAAAGTGATAACATCATTATTTTAAGGGCCTGATTCTGCCACTGCTATTTACACAGCATAGAACCTACACTGCAGGAAGCTTTAGTGAAGTCACAGGGGATTATCTATGAAGTAAGATGCTACTCAATGGCAGTAACAATGACAGAACTGGGCCTTAATAACGATATCAATGTTTAGTTAAAACTAGTTGCATTTGAAAATGTGAGGCCTCTCAAGACGGCCAATGTAGTCTGTAATAAAAACCACTTATTTTAGGAACAGGTAATTCAGTTTATTTAAGGGTTTTATTTGTGTGTTTTTGTTTTGTTTTGTTTTACTATTGGGTAATCTCTTTGCCCTTTAAGATGATGTCAGATGAAGGCTGAAGAGTTCCTTGCATCAAAAGTTCAACTTCCTGTTTCACTCATGGCTGATTCTGAACTGGACATGTGCAAAGAGGCTTAGGGTTAGATAGGGTACAGTGCCTCCTGGAGGTCAGGGGAAAATGACGGCTGTGTTAGTTTTGAACAGCATTCAACCTGGGCTCCTTGGTCCAGGCTCCTCCCTGGTCCCTCTGGATAGTCTAGAGCTGTTAGTGACACTAATCTTTCACAGTCTTTTCCATACCTAGACTACAATTTTACCTGCCCTTTCTCAGGGACACAACAATGAAAGAGTCACTTGTGTTCTTCCTCCTCTCTTTTGCACCTGTGCAGGGTTGGATACATCAGAGCCTTAAGGCATCTGTAAAATCAACTTTGGTTACTTTCCCCGGTTTGAGAGTATAGAATGCTCACTGATATAGTAGAAAGGTGCAGATACAAACCTAATAAATGTAGGTTTAGAAGGAAAATCTTGGCAAGGGAAAATCCTTCTCTTCTCTACAAAGCATTAAAAAGAGTAGATAAAAATGTTCCTCAAAGCCTGGAAATGAAGGTTAAAAATACCTAAACTGAATTGAAACTAAAGTTTAAGGTTCAAAGCAAGTTCGTCATAGGTGGGACCCCGTCTTCTTCAGCTTCATGCTGTAGATGTTCTCTTCTTATAGGGGAAGAAAAGGTTACTACCTTTCCCCAACAATATAAGAGGATTCAGCAGGTGCATTCAAAGGATGGATGTACATGTAGATAGATAGATAGGTAGTTGGTGTGATTCTCCAATGCCTTATCGCTTGAGTAGCTATTGACATGAGTACAAAGTTAATGGACAGTGGTGTACAGAGCTACCAAAACAGAATATTAGCATTTTACACCCATTTTCTACTCACTAAGCCCGTTCTAACTCTGGTGCAGCATACCTACACTGGGGATTAGCTACATGGTGCAGAAGCCACTAGTATAGACCTCCTCTTGCCTCAGTTTTACCCTGACTGTTGGGATCATCTGAGGCACCTGAGCCTCCAGATTTAAACATGAGGGGTCTGGAAGCAAAGTATTTTCAGTTGAAGGGCCCTCCTCATCTATGGAATCCACTCTCTTAGGGCTTGTCTATACAAACCTTAAGTCTTAGTTCATGGCATGCTGAGGTATAAATCTACCCTGCACTAGCCTGCCCCACTTTAAGTGTCAATGCGGACCCTTCTGCCAGCCTACCACCCATGGAAAGTTTTGTGGTGTGCTTTGATTGACCTGGTTTTGAAACAGGAGTAAGTTAAAGCGCACTAGATAGCGTGTAGTGTGCAGCAGCAGGGTCCACACAGGCATCTTACTGTGTGGCACGTTAGTGCAGGGTAGATTTGCACCCCAGAGTGCAGTGAACTAAGTGTTTGTCTAGATGAGCCCTTAGAGTGGGGTGGGCAAACTACAGCCCATGGGCTGGATCTGGCCCACCAGCCATTTTAATCCAGCCCTCGAGCTCCCGCTGGGGAGCAGGGTCTGGGGCTTGACCCACTCCAGCTGAGGAGCAGGGTCGGGGGCCGCTCTGTGCAGCTCCTGGAAGCAGCAGCATGTCCTCCTCCGGCTCCTATGCATAGGGGCAGTCAGGGGGCTCCACTCCGTACTCTTCCCCAGCCCCAAGCGCCACCCACACAGCTCCCATTGGTCGGGAACCGCGGCCAATTGGAGCTGCAGGGACAGTGCCTGCAGATGGGGCAGCACGCAGCGGAGCCTCCTGGCTGCACCTCCGTGTTGGAGCCAGAGGGGGGCATGCCGCTGCTTCCGGGAGCCACTTGAGGTAAGTGCTGCTCGGGGCCTACACCCCTGAGCCACCCCCCCCATGCCCCAACCCCCTGCTCCAGCCCTGATCCCCTTCCCGCCCTCCAAACCCCTCAGTCCCAGCCTGGAGCACCCTCCTACACCCCAAACCCCTCATCCCCAGCCCCACCCCAGAGCCCGCACCCCCAGCCAGAGCCCTCACCTCATCCCGCACCCCAACCCCAATTTCGTGAGCATTCATGGCCCGCCATACAATTTCTATACCCAGATGTGGCCCTCAGGCCAAAACGTTTGCCCACCCCTGCCTTAGATTGAGGCCAAGTTTGCTGAATTGTGGGTGTCGGAAGGAAAAGGTGCAGTTTTTGGCTGAGAAGTTATTTTATTGAAGCCACCTTATCAATAGCAGATCAGCCTGGTAATGACTTGATTCTTGCATTTTAATCTTTGTATATGCACTTTGTGAAATTAGATCAGCACATTTTATAAATGTAAAATAAATAAGCCACAGCAAATTCTCTGGTTCTGGTTACCTCAGACAAGACATCACAGAGACATAGGTTTAATAGTGGTAGTGGGTTTACCATCTGTCACCGTGCTTAAAAACCTGACTCTAGGATTACAAGTTTAACTCTTTACAAGGATTTAAAAAAAAAAATTCTGGTGTGGAAACAGATAGTTGATGGCCAATTCCTGAATTCCTGCATTTTGTAAAGATTCCCCATAGCAAAGAATTCATACTGTATCACAAACCTTCACCATAGATTATGAAACAGCATTTATTTGGCCAGCACCATGCTCCAACAGGGTTTGGGAGTAGCTGGGATATCACCAGTTTAGTTTATGTTGGGGCATCACATGACGCATGAACTGGCAAACATGACTGTAGATGACATCAATATAGATGGCCTGAGGCACTAAATTCAGATCTGGATCTTCATTATGAAACATCTCCTTCCTCTACAAAATTCTGGGGTTCATTTGGCTCCATGTGGATATAGTCAGTGAGAAATTTGGATCTGGATCTGGGTTTGCAGTCCAAGACTTTCTCCCACACCAAATTCAGAGCCGTTTGGATCAGGAGTTTTGGATTTGGCTAATCTCTAGTAAAAGCTGTGGGAAATTTATGTGCAGAATTTTCCTTCTACCCCTGTTTTTTGGAGAAATCAGACCATAAAGCAACAGATACTGATTTATTTTTTCTTTTCTTTTTTAAGTTCTTGAGGTTAACTTTATGGGGAAATAATTTACTGTTTTTAAAATTATATTGCCTCAAGTGAACACTTAAAGCACATGGTCTAATAGTAAATTAATTCTATTTTTCTTTTCTTTCAGGACTGAAAGATACAGCGTCTTATATGACCTGTGGGTTTGAGAAGTGAAGAATAACTCTGATCACAGGGTGACTCATGTCTATGTTGTGATGGAAAAATGAAAGAATCTAGAATACAGCATTTTTTATACTTCTGAAACTGCCTTTGACTACAACATCTATTCCCTTAAAAACACACACGCAAAATGTCAGAACTTGACCCTTCATCTGGATTAGTAGGAAACATGGAAAATGGGACTTTTCTGGAGCTATATCCCACATCCCTGTCAACTTCAGTGGATTCCTCATCTGGCCGCTTATCAAATGTCTATGTCTATGTTTCTATATTTCTCAGTCTCTTAGCATTTCTTCTTTTGCTATTAATCATTGCACTTCAGAGGCTGAAAAACATCATCTCTTCCAGTGCCTCCTACCCAGAATACACTAGTGATGCTGGAAGTTCTTTCACTAATTTAGAAGTTTGTAGTATTTCTTCCCAGCGATCTGCTTTCTCAAACCTTTCTTCATGAAAAGAAATGAAGGAAATACATTGGGAATGGAACAACTTTGTCCAGCTTTTGAGGGAAATAGTGCATGCAATGTTTACCATTGAGGACTATTAATCATGAAAGAGGTGACTTTTAAAGTTCTCTTTGATTTTTCTTTCTCTTTTTAGTTTCCATTTCCCCTTTTATTTACGATGCTTTTCATCTTGGAGCATAGAAAATGGCATCTGGTCGTAGCTTCATGTATGTACTGGTAATGCTGCCTTTCTCTCATACATATACACATCCATTCATACCCATCGTCTTCCTGCCAAATTTAAATCTGGTTCTAGGTGGATGTTCTAATTCTTCTCTGCAGTTGTATCCCTCTTACCTGGATTTCCCTTTGTTAGTGTGTCGTTGACTTTTCACTGGATAGCGCCTTCTGGACAAGATCGCTTTCACAAAAATGCCACCACACTGATTTAATAGACAAATTGGCGCCTTGGCTAATTTTAAAGTTGTTGGGTGGGGTTTTTTGTTTGTTTGTTTTGTTTTTAATTGTGATGTCATTTCAGTATTTAAATTATGTTATTAAAACAAAACTAAAATAATTCTTTTGTTAACAAACATTAATTTTGTCTATGTATACCTATTCATTGAATCTTTCTGTATAAAGCCTCTACAAGTCAACTTTCACATACACTTTGACATATTTGCTTAATTTTATTTAGCAAAAGCAACTAGAATAAATATGCACAGTTGTAAACTCAAGCTGTACTGTATGTTGTAAAGATATTTTTAGAACCTACTTGCATGCAGTTGACAGGACTACCTGCTTCTCAGGGGGATGGTTTCTGCCTCTGCATCACAAATACAGCACACCTCCTTTCCACACTTCAGTGCTACTTTAGCTTATTGTTAATGGAGCAAATACAATCTGAGCAGCCTTTTCTCTCCTTGAGAGACACATAACTCCCATTACTGTTACTGGCAGCTGATTGCCTGTATTAAGAGCCCTTATAGGCATGAGGAGTTCTTACCTCAGTGGAGCTACTTACATCGGTCAGAACTAGTGAAGAGCCAGATTCTGCCTTCTCCTTACATGGATGCACAGTGGGGTGGCAGAGCAAGGCGAATCCTTCTTGGTATGGCCTTGTAAGGGCCAGGCAATGTCACAGTCCCTTCACAGAGCCTGCTCTCTCCCTACTTCACCAGTGATGCACAGTGTCCCAATGAGGATAAGAAGAGCTGGGGGGAGGTGAGGCCATGGCCCAGCCTCTCCTCCACACTATGGAATGGGCTCAGTATGCATGGTGGGAGAATAAGCTGTACCCTATTAAGAGGTGTAGTAGTGGGCATGCCTTCCTCCTGCTCTAGGGATTTCAGAGTCACATATGTTGAGCCTAGATGCCTCCCAATGCTCCACACACCCCCATAGTTTAGGCTGTGCTGAAATGGCATAACCTAGCCCCAGGGGAATAGGGGTTTACAGGACTGATCCCAGCATAGAGAACAGACCCATACACACTTACATAATTGGTATGATATACTCTCAGTAACTCTCCATTGTGTCTAAATGTAATACAGTAGCTTCCTTGATTAAAACAGAGTCCTGTATTCGGTTACTGTCATAAAGCAATTATTATTATTGCAAAGCAGAATTCTATGAGGTCTCCAGCACACCTGACGTGGGTTTAGTCCCATTAAATTGGCAGTGATATGATATGGAATGCAAAGATTGATTTGTTATTGCAGCCTCCAAATTGTTCCAGGTTATTACATTATAGCATCATTACAGAACGTGATCCAGTGGGAATAGTTGTACGTTGGGCTCAATCCTGCTTCACCTAAAGTCAATGGGTGCTTTGCCCTTGAGCAAGATCCAACTCAGTTAAAGGACTATGAGAAGAACAGAGACATGTCATCGCTGGTTTTAACTAGCAGAGCTGCACTAGTAGCTCTAACTGACTGGTGTTACCGTTCCCCTTACAAACGGTGTGCCCGATCCTGCAGCGGTCTGTGCGCCTCCTGCAAAGTACCAGCACCCTCCACACCCGTCACCCCGCATCTCTCAAGAGATAATTGGATCCTTGGAGGATCAAGTCATGTATTATTTGGCCAGCATGTTGTTAAAGTTAAGGAGTTGTTGGTATATTACTGCCTATGGGGCCACAGCTATACATGGAACACTCCACAACTTTTTAAAACATTTTTATCCTCCAGGTTATCAGTTTGCTACAGGCAGGACACATATCCCAACATTAATTGGATACTCTATGAAAATGCAGGTTTTTTACCATCAAATGTAAATGTAGTAATTAGAAATATCATTATTCAGTGCCAAACAAGGGCAGATTAAATTGGAGTTGGTGTTTTCAACTTTTAAAAATTAATGTATTATACATTATGTAAGTATTATAGATTCTTATAAGAGCCAAAGCATTTTGTTGCAAAATAAAGACCTTAAGTCACTGGGATTGCTGATCCACTCTGCTTTTATGAAGCTATTTAGTCTCTCAATTACTCTATTCATCCAGACATAGTTTTCCTGAAACAGATTCACTCAATTTTCACTAGAAACTGGTAAAAGGACATGGGGAACTACTAAGTTATTTATTTGAAGTTGAACAAGAAGTAACGTTTCCTTTATGAAAGCTGTTTAAGATCCCAAAATCTGTAACCCAATGTGTTTGTGTGTAGACTTCTAAATACAAATAAATTAACTTTAAAACAAGACAGCTGAAAACCAGCTCCATCTTCATTTACCTGCCAACGCCTGAATTCAGTCGCCTGTGTCTCCTTTGCAGCAAATGAGGTTAATACCCATATAAAAAATGGAGGTGGGAGCCGCAGCATGAAAATGGGTAATATTATCTAAGGGTATGTCTACACTACAAAATTAGGTCGATTTTATTTAAGTCGACATTGAGCCTCCAATTTAAGTCAGTCGATTCTGCATGTCCCCACTATGCACATTGTGTCGCGGAGCACATCCTCACTAGCAGGGCTTGCATCGACGCACGGAGCACTGCACTGTGGGTAGCTATCCCACAGTGCATGGAGCCGAGTGGAATGTTGGGTTGGGCTTGCAAATGCCTCATGGGACCAAAACATTTGCGCGGGTGGTTATGGGAACATGGCATTAGCTTGCCATGATGCACTTACCTCCCTCACTCCCTCCTTGAAATCAACAGCAAACAAACCAAGCCCTTTTCGTGCCTTTTTCCCTAACCCTGGGTTACCTGCGCAGACGCCATAGCACAGCAAGCATGGACCCCACTCAGCTGTACACTGTTGTTTTGAGCATTACAAACACCTCATGCCTTATCCTGCAGTATTTGCTCAGCTGATAAAGGAGCCGCCACGCAGAACAATGTGATGCCATGCAAGCAGCCCTGCTAGAAGCCATGGAGCGGAGCAATTTGCAGATGCTGGTGACAGTTGTGCATCACCTTTACATGGTGGAGCGCTGCTTCTGGGCTCGGGAAACAAGCACTGACTGGTGGGACCACATAGTTATGCAGCTGTGGGATGATGAGCAGTGGCTGCAAATGCGCAAGGCCACTTTCATGGAACTGTGCGAAGAGTTTTCCCCAGCCCTGAAGTGCAGCAATACTAAAACGAGAGCTGCTTTGACAGTTGAGAAGCGAATGGCGATAGCTCTGTGGAAACTTGCAACGCCAGACTGCTACCGGTCAGTGGGGTATCAATTTGGAATGGGTAAATCTACTGTGGGGTCTGCTGTGATACAAGTTTCCAGGGCAATCCACAGACTTCTGCTAAGAAGGGTAGTGACTCTGGGCAACATGCAGGACATAGTGGATGGTTTTGCCGTGATGGGGTTCCCTAACTGTGGTGGGGCGATAGACGGAATGCATATCCCTATCTTGGCACCTGACCACCTTGCCAAAGAGTACATAAATCAAAAGGGTACTTCTCAATGGTGTTGCAAGTGCTGGTGGATCACAGGGGCTGTTTTAACCATCAACGTGGGATGGTCGGGAAAGGTGCATGACACACGCATCTTTATGAACTCCGGTCTGTTCAGAAAGCTGCAAGCAGGAACTTTCTTTCCAGACTGCAAAACAACCATTGGTGATGTTGACATGCCAATTATGATCCTGGAAGACCCAGCCTATCCCTTGCTCCCATGGCTCATGAAACTGTACACAGGCAGCCTCAACAGCAGTAAGGACTGGTTCAACCATAGGCTGAGCAAGTGCAGAATGGTGGTGGAATGTGCCCTTGGGTGTTTAAAAGACCCCTGGTTTAGTCTGCTTACTAGGTTAGACCTCAGTGAAAGTGATATCCCCATTGTTATTGCTGCCTGCTGTGTGCACCATAATATCTGTGAAACAAAGGGAGAAAAGTTTCTGGCGGGGTGGGAGGTGGATGCAGATCGCCTGTCAGCCAATTTTGAGCAGCCAACCACTAGGGCAATAAGAAGAGCACATCGAGGCACTCTGCATCTCTGTGAGGCTTTGAAAACTAGTTTCATCAATGACCAACAGTAATGTGACACTTATGTGTGTTGTTCCTTACCTAGCTGTCCCCTTCATTGCATGTACTCCCCTGTAAACTGCACCCCGCTAACTGCTGTGTGCTGAATGAATAAAGAGCCTTTTCTTCTCAATCCATTAAGTTTTATTATGTTCACAAACACTGAGAGACAGCAAAGAAAAGTAAGATAACCTGGGGCAAAATGGCTGATAACACTGAGGGGGCGGGGGAAACAAGGACAGCTTGCTTACAATTGCACTGCAACAACCATCAAAGGCGTGGGAATGGGCGCATTCTGGTCCTTGTACCCTCCCCTGGAGTTGAGTGCAAGGGATACCAAACTCCTCGCCTCATAGAACGCCTCATAGGAGAAGTGGATTTGGAACTTGGCAATGATAGCAGCAGGTTCAGCATAGGCTACAGTGGGACTCTAGCATCCAGCTGCCTTTCTTGAACCTCAACCAGATGCCCCAACATGTCTGTTTGCTCCCTCATAATCCGCACATCTCGTCCTGCGTGTCACGCTTGTGTTCCCTGTATGGTCTCCTGTCCTCGCAGTCATTGTGCAGGCTCTCCGACAGTGCAATCCTCCATGTGCTGAGCTCCGTCTCATCACGCTCAGAGGCACGCATTAACTCATTGAACATGTCCTCCCAAGTCTTCTTTTTCCGCCTTCTAATCTGGGAATGTCTGTGTCCCGGCGTGGAGGATGCGCCTACAGACAAGGTCTCAGCTGCAAAGAATACAAAGCACCAGGGTAGCATTGACAGTGCATACATTGTTTCTGGTGCAAAGTTAAATCTTTTTATAAAAGAAACACCCCTCAATGTACTTCCCTGCAAGCCACAACTTAAGCAGAAAAGCAGGCTACTGCAAGAATCAGTTTGCTGCTCCAGCCATGGTGAGTAAGGCCATGAGGCATGGGCAAGAGGTCTTCTGCTGCAGCTTTTGTTAAGACATCCTTGGGATCAATGGTTGCAACCTCAACACAACCCCCTTTCCTCTAGCAGCCTGGATGGTGCTTGAGGACAGGCACCAGCGTAAAGCCCCGCAAATAGTTTGATTGTTACAAAAGTGGCACCGGGTTGGGGGAGAAGGGAGACAAACAGGAAGCACCCCCCCTCTTTTTAAATGCTGGCTGCAGTACGCGGTGATCCCTTCCAACCACAACCAAGGTATGCTTGGGGAAGTGTCGTTGTGTGACCCAGAATTCACCAGATAGGGGCGGATTACTTATCGAATTGCTTGCGGTTTAAGGGCTAGCATTTAAAACTTCCCTCGTTTCCCATAGGTGAGCCTATGCAATATCACTCTCCTGAGGATAACAGAGGTGGAAAGGGAGCAGATGCTGCAAGCATGTGGATACAGACCTGGTCCTTATGCTGCAGTACTGTGTGCTGCAATGATGCCAGAAGGGTTAATACTGGAGTGGCGCGGGAAAATGTCCTACCGTGGTGGACGAAATAAGGCAGCCCTTCCCAGAAACCTTCTGCAAAGGATTGCAGAGTACCTCCATGAAAACTTCCTAGAGATCTCAAGGGAGGATTCCTGGGCCACCCCTGGACACATAAACAGTCTTTTTCGGAGCGCACCCTCTGGGTAGCTGGAGTGGCCGCCAATAACTTCTATCCCAATTTTTAATTTAGATTCAACATTAAAAATAACAGCATGTAACCCTGACAGTTTGATTGAAAAAATGCACTCACCAGAGGTGCCTTTCCTGGCATCACATTCTGCCGACAATTGGTGAGGGGATGGGCTCCAGAGTTAAAAAAATGTTCTTGGTGTAGCCTGATTTGGGGTGTGTTAGTAATGTTGATTTAATTTATCTACTTAATTTAATTTTATTTAATTAATTAATTTTAATTAATATCACTACTAATAATAATTAATAATAAATTATTGTGGGTATTAATTAGTGTGGATTTAGGCTCGCCAATTTGTTTGATCAGAAGATAAAGTTCGTCCTGAATCAGGCTTCACAGAGTTTATAAAAGGACCTTCGGGGGAATGAAATAGTAAGTAAATGGTAAAACAGTTAGAATTACAGAGTTACAATTGTATTACTGTTATTCAAGAGATACATAAGATAATACAATATTGTGTGCTGCAAACTTTGGTTAATACACTCTGTTTTAATAACCTGGTGTTGGAAGATATGGGACCACGCCTATGGCAGTTCCGTTTTCACGCCTCTGGCAGAGGAAGCTAATGCAGAGCTGTTAAAGCTGTTTACTCTTTAACTTAACTCAATAAGCCTTAAATTGAAATAAGGCATAGGGAAACCAAGCTTAGCTTAGTCACCTTAAAACTTAAAGCTTGAAAGGACATAAATTACGGCCTATTAATAGTTAATAGCCATCGTAGATGGGTAGCATCGATACGTTGTTGAAGGTGAAGGCAATGAAGAGTAGATAAGTGGGTAGCTTGCCTCCCAAATGGCGAGATGCATCACCTTTTTATAGGGCGTTGGTCGGAAATCCTTCCTCTTATGCCTAAATTTCATCCTTCCCCCACAGAAATGTTAGGGTACACTTACCCCATTGGCTAGTATGTTTGTGTGTATGGATGACAGGTATGTACGCACTTGTGGTGTACTTGTTAATTCTGTGGGTACAACTTTGTAAAAATCCCCTATGCCATTGTCCATTGTTATTGGTTTAGGCAAAAGGTATTTTTACTTTTCTGGGTAAAGGTCCCAAAATGTGCTAACTTTGCCTTAGCTTAACATACAGGGTTTTGGCCTGTAGGCCTCTTGCATTTCAGCCAAACTTATTTTTAATATAAATCTATAAGCCTATTACATCAAATACTCAAATTTATAAGAAAAGATATAGTTATACAAACAAGCAGATTAATCCTTAGGGCTACATTGGCTGTCAGGGAGAATGGATCCTCCGCTTGCCTGCTACGCATTCTCCTCCTCCTCCTCATCAACAATGTCCTTCTTGTTGTTGCCCAAGGTTGCCTGGGGCTCCTGAGAGGTATCCATGGAGCGTTTTGGAATAGTGGTGGCTTCGCCACCTAGAATCGCATGCAGCTCCTCATAGAAGTGGCATGTCTGTGGCTCAGAACCAGAGCGACTGTTCACCCCCCTTGTCTTCTGGTACGCTTGCTGAAGCTCCTTTATTTTCACGCGGCACTTCTGTAGCCCTTCTTCCCCATGCCCTGCGCGATTTTGGCATAGATGTCAGCGTTTCTTCTGCTGGTTCAGAGCACTGCCTGCACAAACTCTTCTCCCCACACAGAAATAAGATCCACCACCTTCTGTGTGCTCCGTGCTGGAGTGTGTTTGCGGCCTTGAGCATCCATTGTCAGCTGTGCTGACAAGCTCACCACACCGATCAAACAGGAAATGAAAATTCAAAAGTTCCTGGGGCTTTAACAGGGAGTCGACTGTTTTCTGTGTACCTGGCTGAAGTGCAGGGGAGTTGAAAGTGCTCTCCAGAGTGGTCACAGCAGAGCACTATGAGATACCTCCAGGAGGCCAATTCATTCAAATTACACAGCGCAGTGTCTACTCTATCCCCATGTCGACGCATGGATGTCGACTGAAGCGCTACACCTCTCGCGGAGGTGGAGTACAGAAGTCGACTTTACAAGCCCTTTAGGTTGGCAGAAGGGACTCGGTAGTGTCGACACATACATTATTAACTTGACCTAACGCAGCATATGTCGTCCTAACTTTGTAGTGCAGACCAGGCCTAACTAGTAGCCACTCAGCTAAGGGAAACCATATACATAATCTCAGGTAGCATCAGACCAACCAATCTGGCCTGGTTGCTGGTCCTGTCCAACTTTGCCACTCCTGACACCAGGTGACACGTCACCTTGTAGAATTTGCTCCCTAAAGCGCAAGACATGCCACAGCTACTCCTTTTTAAAGATGTATTTAATTCACCAAGTCACCACCTTAGCTCAAGGCACCTCTGTTTGGACAATTCCCCTAAAGAACCCTGGGTATTACCCCCAGGGGCATACTAGGACACAAGAACAAGCTTGAGACAGAGCCAATGCTTCTCTTGAGACAGCTCCCACAGTCCAGCCCCGTGGTTTTGACGGTCTCTGGGTAAAGTTCAATCGTTTCAGATGCGGAGCGATCAGATGCGCTGATAATGATTATAAGTGCAGCCTCATGACTCCTCCCCTTTGCTGTGGTGACCCATTGGAAGACGTAAGCCACATACTTTCAGGCTGCACCCATCAGCAAGGGTTGCCTGGTTCCCTCAGGAACTTGCACAATGTTCTTCCCTCAGTTGCTGAATGGTTAAACCACTTAGACTAACGTGCTTGACTTGACCAGCTATGTAGATGTGTATGTGTGTGTGTATATATTTAAAAAATATTTTTTTATTCACAATGATGCAGTGTTCACCATTACTATTATGTCCTTATAAGATGTTAAAGATCTTCAGTTTTCTACAAAAACTGTAGGAAGTTGACTTTGCTGGAAATGTTTACCTGTTTTTATAAAATTATTATTACTTCCATCCTTCAATGACATGTGGGACTGTATTCAGCCATCAGGATTGCAGAGGAGTTGTACCAGACTGAATCTGGCTCATAACAAGTAAATTCCAACAGAATACCTGCAGGAGTAACCACAGGCTAGTAGATACTCACCATCAAGTTTTATGGGATTACCAAGCGCTAGTTCTTTTATGGAAAAAATAGTATGTGAGCTAATAACTAGACCTGGTCAGGACATTTAATTTTTGACAAAAATTAAAATGTTTCATTTTTGTTAATTTTTTTCTTGTTTTCATTAAAAAAATGCTTTTGTTACCTTAAAATTTTTGCTGAAAAAGTTTGGAAGAAAACTTTTTGATTAGCTTTGCTAATAACAGATACTTTCTTGCTGCAGAATGTGAATACAATTATTTGTATTCCACATTATATCAAATTCCTCAAGAATACACAATCTGCAAAAATCTCCCTTCTAAATTATGATGGGTGCAGCCCCAGAATGCATATAAAGTTACACTGGTTATAAAACCTTACAGAAATACAAGTGATGGAGGAAGCCAGAACAACATCTGGTTTTGCATGTGACCAGCATGTCCTAGAGTGGTATGCTCCCTAAATCTGTCTGTGAAGGAACTCCAGGGGACTCATGAGAAATTCTGAAAAATAAATCCCTCAGCTACACTGATACAAAAATAGTTCCCAGTACCCCCAAGGGACCACCCAAAAAAAGTCATGAGAAACTGAGAGTGCCATTTTCTAAGATCAAGGGACAAATAATGGATCAAGATAAAGATCTTACTCAAGCAAAACTCCCATTGGCCTAAGGTCTTTAGAGTTTGACTTATTTTCTTATTCATTAGTTATATGGTGCCCTAAGCAAACTTGATATGCCCCAAAGAGTTTACAACCTAAGAGCGAGATCCTTAAATGGATTGGTGACTATGGACCCCTGCGCCATCTTATTGACTTAAATGGGGCTGTGTGCAGACTCAGGGGTCTACCTGTGTGGCTCTGTGATGGGATGGCCTTCCCCTTTAGGGGCTGGAGGCCTGGAGCTGCCTAGCCCCATCCAGTTAGCTTCCCCCGCACATGGGATGTGGCCTGGGGTTAATTAGTAGAACCTCTGGGGCATGGAGGAGCTGATTCTCCAACAAAGAGCATCAGCAGGCCGCAGGGTTGGGGAATGCTTAGGAAGCTGTAGAGAGAAAGGTGGGCTCTTGCAGGGAAGGGCTGGGATTAACCTGCTAAAACAGGAAGGAGCCTGGGACACCAGGGGAGTTTGGGGCTGTGCCCAGTGTAGGGCTGGGGGGAAGACTTTTGGATTTATTTTTGAACTTGAAGTTAATAAATCAGACTCTAAAGAGGGCTGATGTCACTGGACTCATGAAAGCTGGTGTGGAGTTTAAGAAGCCCCTTGAAGAGGAGAAACTGAGGCAGGTCTTCTGCAGAGTCACCTCTAGCCATGAGGTGGAACTTGGGAGGTGGTTGGCTTGGCTCCATTGCAGAATCTATCCCTAAATAGCCATAACAAACAGATGAAGAAGAGGGAGATGGAATGGAACAGCATGTGAGGTTTGTGAGACTACTTGTATGAGTAAGGGTTTGCAGAATCAGGACTTGAATCTTTACCCAGGTGAATTTCCTATTGAAATTTAACTCTGTGTTTAAGTAAAGGTTCAGACTAGGGCCAGTTGAAAATTTTCCATTGAGATTGTTTTTTCAACTAAACACAGTTGTTTTGCAAAAAGTAACTGCTTTTCATGTAGGGTGGGTTGTTGTTTTCAGCCAATACTAAAAATATTTTAGCCAAAATCTTTCAGTTTTTGAATTTTGGGTAAAAATTCAAAAATTTCTGAGAGGAAAATTTTTTGGACCAGCTCCAAATTTCCCTACATTGGTCATGCCTGTAGTTTCAGCTGACTTTGTTGCACAATCTCATATTCAAATATAGATGATAAGCCCAGAAAAGACCATTTTGCTCATCTTAATTGAACCCAATTCAGAAACTTAGTCTTGAGCTCAGTGCCTTTGAAATAATCTGTTAAAATATGTCTCCAGAGCTGACCAGCTAGCTGGTACTGAAAAACTACACATTACTGGTTGGTAACTTTGCTCACTAATTATTTAAGAGGTGCCAAGATAGTTCACAGTATAGTCCTCCCCCTACATACACACTTCCTGTTTCAGCCTCTGGGTTAGTGTTTTTGATACATGCAGACTCAATGTTTCTGTGCTGGGGGAAGGTTTTGCCTTGGAGCCTCTCTCTCCACTGGTGGTACCATGTATTGGTTGTCTGCCTGGTGGCTGCCTTTTTAGCTATATTTCAACAGTGCTATATGTAACTACAGAATTATATGAAGTGCTCTGGGAACCTTCAGACCAAAAGGCACCGTATAAATGTAAGATATTCTCAGAAAAGTTTAGCAAGACACCAATAGAGCAGCAGTGGGGGAAAGAATATGAGGATTTGCTGGAGCAGAAAAAGACACTTTTTGTTGTTCAACAAACACTCCCCATTTAAGTGTATCTGAGCCCCAACTTCCTGCTGAAGCTTGCAATACACTTTATCTCCAAAGAATATCTAGACTGCTGGCTGCAGTGGCCTTGTAGCAATTTATTCCAACCCTGCAGTTCTCCCTGCCTTCTTCTTAAAACAATGCATTGTCTTCTGATTTTTAAATCCTCTACCTGTGTAGTTTATTGCTACACCTTATCAATTTTCCCCTTTCTAATATCATATATTGCTTTTGGCTCACCTGAAATGCTCTGTATCTCCATAATCTTGAACTCTTATCCTCGTCTCATAACAAACAGTCTTAATTGTGACATTATTCTCGTCCCCTTACCTTGCACTCAGCGGCAGTGGAGCGATAACCCTGGTCTCTTCTGCCTCATAGGCTGCCTATCCTCTCTACTCATGGTGAAGCTGAGTTCCCTGTGGAATTTCATACTTTGGTCTGAGCATTTTCCTTCAGATTTTTTTTCTTCAGCAAGATTAGCAGGAAAGGCATCTGTGTGTAAGGCCTGGTCTACACTATGAGTTTAATTCGAATTTAGCAGCGTTAAATCGAATTAACCCTGCATCCGTCCACACAACAAAGCCATTTATTTCGAAATAAAGGGCTCTTAAAATCGATTTCTGTACTCCTCTCCGACGAGCGGAGTAGTGCCGAAATTGATATTGTCATTTTGAATTAGGGTTAGTGTGGCCGCAATTCGATGGTATTGACCTCCGGGAGCTATCCCACAGTGCACCATTGTGACCACTCTGGACAGCAATCTGAACTCGGATGCACTGGCCAGGTAGACAGGAAAAGCCCCGCGAACATTTGAATTTTATTTCCTGTTTGCCCAGCACAGGAGAGCACAGGTGACCACAGAGAGCTCATCAGCACAGGTAACCATGCAGGCCGATAATCGAAAAAGAGCACCAGCATGGACCGCACGGGAGGTACTGGATCTGATCGCTATATGGGGAGAGGATTCAGTGCTAGCAGAACTTTGTTCGAAAAGACGAAATGCCAAAACTTTTGAAAAAATCTCCAAGGGCATGATGGAGAGAGGCCACAATAGGGACTCAGAGCAGTGCCGCGTGAAAGTCAAGGAGCTCAGACAAGCCTATCAGAAAACAAAGGAGGCAAACGGTCGCTCCGGGTCAGAGACGCAGACATGCCTCTTCTACGCTGAGCTGCATGCAATTCTAGAGGGGGCCTCCACCACACCCCCACCTCTGACCGTGGATTCCGTGGCGGGGGTAATCTCATCAGCCACACCTGAGGATTCTGCGGACGGGGAAGAGGAGGAGGAGGAGGACGACGAGCTTGCGGAGAGCACCCAGCACTCCGTTCTCCCCAACAGCCAGGATCTTTTTCTCAGCCTGACTGAAGTACCCTCCCAAGCCTCCCAAGCCAGTACCCAAGACCCTGACCCCATGGAAGGGACCTCAGGTGAGTTTACCTTTTAAAATATAAAACATGGTTTAAAAGCAAGCGTTTTTTAATGATTAATTTGCCCTGAGGACTTGGGATGCATTCGCGGCCAGTACAGCTACTGGAAAAGTCTGTTAACATGTCTGGGGATGGAGCGGAAATCCTCCAAGGACATCTCCAAGAAGCTCTCCTGGAGGTACTCCAAAAGCCTTTGCAGAAGGTTTCTGGGCAGTGCAGCCTTATTCCGTCCTCCATGGTAGGACACTTGACCACGCCATGCTAGTAGCAAGTAATCTGGTATCATTGCATAACAAAGCCTGGCAGCGTATGGTCCCGGTGTTTGCTGGCATTCAAGCAACATCCGTTCTTTATCTCGCTGTGTAATCCTCAGGAGAGTGATATCGCTCATGGTAACCTGGTTGAAATACGGGAATTTAATTAAGGGGACAGAGGTGGCCGTTCCTACTGGGCTGTTT
>NW_020664490.1:11263298-11402655 GCF_002925995.2 Terrapene triunguis
GGGGGGGGGGGGGGAAATTGGCGCTGAGCTTTTCACGTTTGGCTAGCAGAGATCTTCCCTGATACCAGCCACGCGGTGGGGGGAAGGATAAAGCGATCATCCCAGAGAATTGGATGGGGGGGGTTAGTTTGTTTTCTGCTGCTGAAGGTTAACAGGAAAACCACAGCATTCAACGGGCTTTGCTTGGTATGTGGGAAAGGAGGGCGCAGAAGCTGAAAGACAATGGCTTACCATGGCCGCATGCAAGCCGAATTCTGTTGCCCGGACCTGCGTCTGTGATCTCTAACACCAAAGCCACAGGCACTCAATATTAAGATGCAAAATGCGACCTTGTACTGAAATCACATGTGCTATGTAATGTGAATAGTGTTGTTCACCGTGAAAGAGTATAAGCATTGTTCTGTAAAATGTATCTTTTTAAAAACTTCTCTCCTTTTTTCCATCCCTCCAGCAGCTGCAAATTTTTCAAGCCTCCCTCCTCCGTCCCGAAGGCTATCTCAGATAAGGCGGTGGAGAAAGAGGACGTGAGACGAGATGTTCTCGGAAATAATGGAATGCACCCGCAATGAAAGAGCTCATTTGAATAAGTGGAAGGACACGGAAGCTAAGTACAGGAAAGATGCCAGTGAACGTGAGGTCATGAGGGACACTCGAGATGAGAGGTGGCAGGCTGCAACGCTGGGGCTGCTGCGTGATCAAACGGACATGCTCCAGTGTCTGGTGGAGCTTCAGGAACGGCAACAGGATCACAGACTGCCGCTGCAGCCCCTGTATAACCACCCTCCCCCCTCACCATGTTCCATAGCCTCCTCACCCAGACGTGTAAGAACGCGGGGGGGGGGGGAGGGAGGCTCTGTGCACCCTCCCAGTCCACCCCAGCGGACAGTCCAACCAAAAGGCTGTCATTATATTGAATTTTTTCAGTGGCCTTTTACTTCCCTCCTATCCTCCTCTCAAACCCCACCCGGGCTACCTTGTCGGTTCTCTCCCTATGTCATGAACCCTTCCCGGCCAGCTCACGCTGATGTTGGTGAAACGTCCCTTGTGATTCACAAGTGCTTGCAGCACCATTGAAAAGTACCCCTTGCGGTTTATGTACCGGGTACCCTGGTGCTCCAGTGCCAAGATAGGGATATGGGTTCCATCTATCGCCCCACCACAGTTAGGGAATCCCATTGCAGCAAAGCCATCCACTATGACCTGTACATTTCCCAGAGTCACTACCTTTCGTAGCAGCAGCCCAGCGATTGCTTTGGCTACTTGCATCACAGCAGCCCCCACAGTAGATTTGCCCACTCCAAATTGATTCCCGACTGACCGGTAGCTGTCTGGCGTTGCAAGCTTCCACAGGGCTATTGCCACTCGCTTCTCAACTGTGAGGGCTGCTCTCATCTTGGTATTTTGGCGCTTCAGGGCAGGGGAAAGCAAGTCACAAAGTTCCATGAAAGTGCCCTTACGCATGCGAAAGTTTCGCAGCCACTGGGAATCATCCCACACCTGCAACACTATGCGGTCCCACCAGTCTGTGCTTGTTTCCCGGGCCCAGAATCGGCGTTCCACGGCTATAACCTGCCCCATTAACAGCATGATGTCCAAAGCGCCGGGGCCCGTGGTTTGATAGAATTCCATGTCCATGTCCTCATCACTCGCGCTGCCGTAGCCTACTCCTCGCCGCCTGGTTTTGCAGGTTCTGGTTCAGCATAAACTGCACGATAACGCGCAAGGTGTTTACAATGTTCATGACTGCTGTCTTGAGCTGAGCGGGCTCCATGCGTGCCATGGTATAGCGTCTGCACTGTTCACCCAGGAAAAAGGCGCGAAATGGTTGTCTGCCGTTGCTTCCCTGGAGAGAGGGGGAGGATGTACCCAGAACCACCTGCGACAATGTTTTTGGCCCCATCAGGCATTGGGATCTCAACCCAGAATTCCAATGGGCGGAGGAGACTGCGGGAACTATGGGATAGCTATGGGATAGCTACCCACAGTGCAACGCTCCGGAAATCGACACTAGCCCCGGTACATGGACGCACACCGCCGAATTAATGTGCTTAGTGTGGCCACATACATTCGACTTTATACAATCTGTTTCCAAAATTCAAATTCTGTAAATTCGGATTAATCCCGTAGTGTAGACATACCCTAAGAGTAGCTCAGCTGTTTTCTAAACTGAATGGTCTTTTCTAGTTTATGGTGCTGTTCATGCTCCCAGAGACAATGGCCCCAATCCTTGACTATGACTGAGGACTGCATGACACAACTTTGGGGTGTAAAGGGGATTTCAGTGCTATTTTGGTTCTCCCACAATCCTGGGCTTTCTGTAAATTAGGCTACTGTCTTCTGTGTAAATTAGAGTCACCACAAAGCTGCTGTAACTTACCCTATGCACCAAAGAGAGCCACCTTCCAGCTGCTCTGACTTGCATCTGCCACCAGTGACCCCAGCAAGCCATTATGGCAGCTGGGGAGTGTGGGAGTGCAGACCTCTGGATCATACACCCTACACCAGCAATGGAGAGGGGGAGCATGGGAACAATTACTCCTGCTCTAGGATCACTCTACATGTGGTGTTCCTTCTGTAGCTAGCTATGTCAGCTTTTAAGGTCTCTTTGCACTAATGGAGCAGTGCAAAATGTCCAAAATGCAGACAAGGGTCAGAGCTGACGCCGTGGATTTTATCACGGTTGCAGCAAGAAGATGTGGAAGAAAACAGAGTCTTCACTCTCAGATTGGTTGCAACAAGTCAGAGACGGTTTATTTTCCTGACACTTGCAAGGGGAGAGTACACACGGGCAGGGGTTCCAGGCAGGTCTCCATTAGATAAACAATTAAGGCAAGCATTTATACCTTTTATTACAGACAATAATGATCAACAACCACATCTTGTTTATACATAGTCCTTCTGATATCTTACTTTTCTCATTAATTTCTGCTATAGTCTGCATTCCATTCTTATCTAATACAAGGTCAAAACAACCTCTCTTACAGTTCTTTCCCACTCACTTTCTACTTGCCTAGGCCTTCAAGTCTCGCGTTATTAGCGTCAGTGTCAGCCTGACTTTGTTAGCCTGACTCTTGCTCTATTCCTAGAGACTAAGGGTATGTCTACACTACGAGGGTAGTTGGATTTTACTTAAATCGAATATGTGGAATCGATATTGCAAAGTCGAACGTGTGTGTCCACACCAAGGAGAGTAATTCGATTTTGTGAGTCCACACTAACGGGGCGAGCGTCGATATTGGAAGCGGTGCACTGTGGGCAGCTATCCCACAGTTCCCGCAGTCCCCGCTGCCCATCGGAATTCTGGGTCGAGCCGCCAATGCCTTCTGGGTAAAAAAAATGTGTCGTCATCCGTCCGTCACTAACGCCCTCCCTCCCTCCATGAAAGCGCCGGCGGGAAATCAGTTCGCGCACTTTTCTGGTCAGTGACAGCGCGGACGCCACAGCACTGCGATCATGGATCACGCTGCGACCATCGCTGCACTTCTGGCCGTTCTCAACACCTCTTAGCTTATCATACACCTTACCCTGAGGCAGATGCAGAGTAATCAGGCGAGGAGGCTACGACACCGCCGTGATGGCCTGAAGTCGGAGAGTAGCACAGAGCTGTCAGAAACCACGAGCCCCAGCGCCCAGGACATCATGGTGGCAATGGGTCATGTGGATATCGTGGAACGGCGATTCTGGGCCCGGGAAACAAGCACGGACTGGTGGGACCGTATAGTGCTTCAGGTCTGGGATGAATCCCAGTGGCTGCGAAACTTTCGCATGCGGAAGGGGACTTTCCTCGAACTTTGTGAGTTGCTGTCCCCTGCCCTGAAGTGCCAGAATACCAGGATGAGAGCAGCCCTCACAGTTGAGAAGCGAGTGGCCATAGCTCTCTGGAAGCTTGCAACGCCGGACAGCTACCGGTCGGTTGCGAACCACTTTGGTGTGGGCAAATCTACCGTGGGGGTTGTTGTCATGCAAGTAGCCAACGCAATCGTGAAGGTACTGCTCCCAAAGGTAGTGACCCTGGGAAACGCGCAGGTCATCATAGATGGCTTTGCCGCGATGGGATTCCCAAACTGCGGTGGGGCTATCGATGGGACTCACATCCCTATCCTGGGACCGGACCACCAGGCCAGCCAGTACATCAATAGAAAGGGCTACTTTTCAATGGTGCTGCAAGCACTGGTGGACCATCGGGGACGGTTTACAAACATCTACGTCGGATGGCCGGGCAAGGTTCATGACGCTCGCGTGTTCAGGAACTCTGGTCTGTTTAGACGGCTGCAGGAAGGTATTTACTTCCCAGACCACAAAATAACTCTTGGGGATGTGGAGATGCCTACAGTCATCCTCGGGGACCCAGCCTACCCGCTAATGCCCTGGCTCATGAAGCCCTATACTGGCGCCCTGGACACAGAAAAAGAACTCTTCAACTACCGGCTGAGCAAGTGCAGAATGATGGTGGAGTGTGCTTTTGGCCGTCTCAAAGGGAGATGGAGAAGCTTACTCACTCGCTGTGATCTCAGTGAAACCAATATCCCCATTGTTATAGCAGCTTGCTGTGTGCTCCACAATCTGTGTGAGAGCAAGGGGGAGACCTTTATGGCGGGGTGGGAGCTAGAGGCAAATAGCCTGGCTGCTGATTACGTCCAGCCAGACAGCCGGGCGATTAGAAGATCCCAGCGGGACGCCCTGTGCATCCGGGAGGCTTTGAAAGCTAAGTTCCTGAGTGAGCAGGGCAACCTGTGACTTTTCAGTTTGTGGACAGAAAAGCTGAACCTGCCCCCGTTTCTTTACCCAGTTCATTTTGACTATACTCTCCAGTTACATACCCCCTTCACCCCCTTCCCCTTCCCAAAAAATAAAATCATTTCTATTTTGTTCATGGACACCGTTGTCTGTATTGCTGTTTTCGCTGGAATGTTTTAAACCGGGGACGCAGACTGTGGCGGGGGGCGGGTTTAGTGTTCTGATGCAAATGATGCTTCTAAACTCCCGGAATGACAGGCTCCGCACTGGTGCACTGGTTATTTCAATGGAGCCTGCCAGCACTCCTGGGGGGGACTGCGTGTATGTGTCGGCTATGTGACTTTCTGGCAGGGGGGGTAGGGTTACATATCCCCTGCTGCGTGCATCTGTGAGCCAGGATAAGGACCGCTGCATAAGATCTGTAACTGCCCTCCCCCGCCAAAAAGTCACAGAGCTACCCCCCCCCCCAGAACATGAAAAACACCTCCCAGACTGACCAGGGTAACCAGTGACTGCACTGTGTATGTGTCCTGATGCTGGACCTGACACCGCCTCTGTACCCTGCTAAAGATCACTGTCCTGTCCAATTACTAAGCCCCTTCCTCCCCTCCAGACAGACTCTCCCTCAAAAGAACCTGACTGAAACAGTAATGAACAGAAACAAACATTTTATTGTGAACCACACATGAAACGTGGGGGGTGAAACTTGGACGGGGGCTTGTGTGAGGTGGGTAGGAAAGGACTTTTCAAATTTTGGGGAATGAGAGCCTTCTAGTGCTAGAGCAGTCTGCAGGGGTTGACTGAAAGTTTTACCGGCCCTTGCCGCCCCTCCTTCTTTGGACTTTGGGTGAGGGTGGTGTGGGACTTGGTGGCGGGGGAGGGCGGTTAGAGATAGACTGCAGCGGGGCTCTGTCCTCCTGCCTCCGGTCTTGCAGAACATCCACAAGGCGCCGGAGCGTGTCCGTTTGCTCCCTCATTAGTCCAAGCAGCTTTTCAGTAGCCTGTTGGTCCTCCTGACGCCACCTCTCCTCCCGTTCCATGACTGCTCGGTGCATTTGTGACAAGTTCTCCCTCCACTGTGTCTGCTGGGCTGCCTGGGCTCAGGAGCAGCCCATTAGTTCTGAGAACATGTCTTCACGCGTCTTCTTCTTCCTCCGCCTAATCTGCGCTAGCCTCTGGGAGTGTGCTGACAGGCTGGGTTGGGAGACAGTCGCAGATGTGTCTGTGTGAATTGTAAAAAGGGAGTGAATTCCTGAGACAGATAAATGAAATTGTACACAAAGAACCTAGTCTTTCTCTGTGAACAAGACCATGCACTGCACCTCTCACATGCGCACTCAGGACAAGGTCGAATTTTCGGCCGTCGCCTTCAGTGCCTGTGGACTTGCGGTGGTCTTGGAGTGATCAGAGAAGTGTGGCTGGAGACCTGAACTTCTGGAGCGGGCAATAATGGTAAGCCGTAGACTTGTGGCTGCTTAAAACTCCAGCAGTAGCACTGGCCTCCTTTCACATTGAAAGCAATGCCAGTCTCTGCTGCCAGCAATCAGGACAGCATCAACTCTGCCCCTGTCCCACCCCCCCCCCACTGTCCCAGGGAAAGATCCCTGTATGCTGCCCCTCTCCCTCCACCGCGTGGCTGTAAAGCAGTCCCAACACTAACATTCCCCTCCCTAATTCAAAGCAGGGCGTCATGAGCAACATCACCCTCCTGAGGATCCCGGACACCCAGAAAGAACGCATGCTGCGGGAAAGCATGCAGAAACCGGGGCCGTATGCCGCCATGCTATGTCGGGCCATGATCCCCAAGTACTTGATTGTGGCATGGCGGGGACACGTCTGCTACCACGGAGGGCCCAGTAAGATCACCCTACCCCGGAACCTGATAAACAGGCTTGAAATCTACCTCCACGAGACCTACGAGGAGTTCTCCTACGAGGATTTCTCGTCAATCCCCGGCCACATTGACCGGATTTTCGCCTAGGTGCACTGGGACTATGGAGTGGAGCGTCTTGGGACTCGGAATCATGAAGTAACGGACATTGTGAAAATTTTTTAAAATACTTGGGACTAAATTGAGAAGAGCCTAAGACAGACAAATCATGATAAACCCTTTGTTACCATTGTAAATATTCCAGTTTTGTACCTGATTATTTTTTACTAGTTTACAGCACTTTTATAAACATACATTGTTAATAGTATAAATATTCCCGTTCTGTTTTAGATAAATGTTTACATGTTTACAGCACTTACTGCTTGATCCTTCCCCTGATTCTGTGTCCGGGGTAAGGGATGGGGACGGTTGGTACGGGATCTCGGTAAGGGTGATGAAGAGCTCCTGGCTGTCGGGGAAATCAGCGGTGCCAGCGCTGTCGACTGCCTCGTCCTCCTCATCTCCTTCTTCATCTTCCCCGTCCGCTAACATGTCCGACAAGGAACCGGCCGCGGACAATATCCCATCCTCGGAGTCCACGGTCAGGGGTGGGGTAGTGGTGGCGGCCGCACCCAGGATGGAATGCAGTGCCTGGTAGAAACGGGATGTGTGGGGATGGGATCCGGATCGTCCGTTAGCCTCTTTGGTTTTTTGGTAGCCTTGTCTCAGCTCCTTGATTTTCACGCGGCACTGCGTTGCATCCCGGCTGTAGCCTCTCTCTGCCATGGCTTTAGAGATCTTCTCGTAGATCTTAGCATTCCTTCTTTTGGAGCGCAGCTCTGAAAGCACGGACTCATCGCCCCACACTGCGATGAGATCCAAGACTTCCCGATCAGTCCATGCTGGGGCCCTCTTTCTATTAGATTGCACGGCCATCTCTGCTGGAGAGCTCTGCATCGTTGCCACTGCTGCTGAGCTCACCTCGATGTCCAAACAGGAACTGAGATTCAAACTGCCCAGACAGGAAAAGGAATTCAAATTTTCCCGGGGTGTGGCTGGTCAGAGCATCCGAGCTCGGACTGCTGTCCAGAGCGTCAACAGAGTGGTGCACTGTGGGATAGCTCCCGGAGCTATTAGCGTCGATTTCCATCCACACCTAGCCTAATTCGATATGGCCATTTCGAATTTAGCGCTACTCCTCTCGTTGGGGAGGATTACAGAAATCGATTTAAAGAGAGCTCTACGTCGAACTAAATGGCTTCGTGGTGTGGACGGGTGCAGGGTTAATTCGATATAACGGCGCTAAATTCGACATAAAAGCCTAGTGTAGACCAGGCCTAAGATGTCTGCACTTTTCCCAACTTCCACAAACACATCCTGCTGTAGGCAGCTCTTTTAATACTGATGCAGCATTAGGCTACTGTACATTTGTTTTCAAGGTTAGGCAAGCACATTAAGTACTGAACGTGCTCCACAGCATCAGCATCAATGATCATCATCTCAGACAAGAAAGAGAAGTAACAGTTTTAAGGAGTCAGCAAGAGAGGAACCATTTTCACTTCTATGTATTTTTATTGCTCGTGATTAATGCTTTTGCCCAAAGGGCCAATGTGCAGTGTTGTAGCTACGTCGATCCCAGGATATTTAGAGAGACAGTGGGGGTGGGGTAATATCTTTTATTGACCAACTTCTGTTGGTGCGAGAGACAAGCTTTTGAACCACATAGAGCTCTTAAAGGACCAATAGGTTTTCTTGCATCCATGTTTTTTTTCTCTTCATTCATAGGTCAAAGTGAATGTTTGTGGAAAACCAGGCCCAGAACTGAACAGTAAAGACTGAAAAGGCTGCGAGCATACAGAAACCTACATTTTGGGTGGAGATTCTTCAAATGGAACATGCTAAGAAATGCCATCAGGACACAATGACTAAAATACTCTCATCCCAACCCTGGGTCTTATTCGGGCGCTTATTTTTAAAAAGGTCTCACCCTTCAATATTGTGCTCACAACTTTTCACTCAGTCGCCTTATTGATGGATTGATTAATCTCTTAGATGGCAATGGTCAATAAGGGTTCTGTCTCCTGTGGGCGACAGCATCAGGAATATTATTGCCAATAGCATTAGAAAGAGAGACCCGAGGAGCACATGAGAAACAACTGCAGTTTATTACACGTCCCTCCCTTTATTAACAAATCCACTAAGCAGATAAACAATTTCACGAACAATGAAATACAACAGTAGCTAGGGAGTGCAAAGTGGTTAGCCCTATGACTGGCATCACTCACATCAGCTGCTGGGGAACGCTGGAGTGTTAGTCATTCTCTTCCTCATCATCATCTTTATTGTCATCACCACCAGTGGTTGTCATCTTAGCATCTCCCCATGTGTTTCCCTCCGCGCGCAGGCTGTGCAACACCTCTGACCCTGATTACACTTAAACCCACTCGGGCTCATCCATATGCATAAGGGTTCCAACCCCTTTTTCCTTATCCAGTCTTCCACACCCCAGTAATTTAGGGATACCCCATTTTCCATAGACTACCTCATTAGTCCCTTTTTTTTCTTATTAACATTGATGTCAGATAGTTACCATAGCAACTCGTGGTTAATTTAGAATTCCCCAAGATGTTACTATGGCTATTTTGCGGTATTAACTGATAAACTGCAGCATATTTTCTGAAACATCAGCAATTGAAACATCTTTTACAAGGTTATTCATTGGTCAACTAGTCAACAACCTATTCCTCAGCCTGAGGCCTTGTTTGGCCAAGCTAAATATCTTACAGGCCTGAAGTCAGTTACAGCATTGTGTCTTATCGGGGGCTACAATTCATAATTACATTTAGACACTAAGAAAAGAGGAAGGCTGGTCCAGTGATTAGGGCCCTCGCCTAGGAATTGGTTCCCTGCTCAGTCACAAGTGTCCTGTGTGACTTTGCACAAGTCACTTAGGGTACATCTGCAAAGCCAGTGGCAGCTCATGACAGCAAGCCTCCGTGCCCAAGTCGACAGATTCAGGTTCATGGGTCTCACGCTAACAAGCTAAAAATAACTGTGTAGATAGCACTTTTAAGTTGCGCTCGGGCTCTGAAGCCCATCCACCCTCCATAGGCCTCAGAGCGTAAGCTCCAGCCCAACCCTCAATGTCAATACAGCTATTTTTAGCATGGTAGTGTGAGCCCCACAACTCTGAGTCTGTCGATCTGGGCTGGGAGGCTCACTGCCTGGGGCTGCATAGCTATACCCTTAGGTCAGATCCTCAAAAGTATTCAGCCTCCTAACTTCCATTGAAATCAGCAAAGGTCATGAGAGCAGGATTTGCTAGGCTTAGGTTTGAGTGTAGCCTCAACAATTGCTGAAGGGTGCAGAATAAGTGCCTATGAAAAAAGTATCTTTGCAGTCTTCAGGGCTGCAACATTATGTTCAGAAATGTCCTTTTTGTGCCATGCTTAGGTTGAAGTGGATTAAATCTTTACTCAGGCCTCCCAAGGCGAGCAAACTCCCTGGAGTTTTTGATTATGATGAACTAAAGGAAAAAGTACGTATATCATCTTTGGCAACTTCTATGTATTTAATGGCTTTAGAGTGAATGAACATTTGTTACACTAGAGGACACTGTCAGAGCAACATAGCTACTATTTATGTGCCAGTCCCACTTTGAACTTAATTGCTTGGTGATGATTTCTGCCCTTAGATCTACATGTTTTTCTAAAGTTTTTCTAAAGTGTACCGGGCAGGTGTCCAGTGAGACAGTGCAGGGATTGGTCTGGTCTTCTTTAACATCTTGATTATTATCTGGAAGAGGAAGTAAGCAGCATGTTAGTGAACCTCACAGATGTTGTTATATTGGGACAAGTTGCAAATACTCACCAGGGCAAAGGAATAACACAAAGGGACCTAGTGAGATCAGAAACATGGGAAGGAGATAAAATGAGATTCAGCCTGGAAAAATGCCCACAGGTTAATACATCTGAGGGAAAAATAATGTAAAAAAGAGGTGCTCAATGGGAGGGGGGAAACTGGGAAACAGTGATACTGAGAGGAACTAGTGGTGAGTGTAAGCAGCTAATTAGACATGAGACTGCAATGTTGCAGCAAAGAAGGGAAAGGCTATTGTGGGCCATGGAACATTGGAACACTTTACCAAGAGTCATGATGGATTCCCCATCATTAACACATATTTAAATCAAGATTGGATGTTTGTCTAAAAGATATGCTCTAGGAATTGTTTTGGTGCAGTTCCATAGCCTGTTTTCAGACTAGGTCAGTGGTTCTCAACCTATTTACCACTGTGGGGCACATAAGTAGCTCTCTAGGTGTTATGTGGGCTGCATCCACACAATATATATCCTATCTGTACATCTACTTGGGTTGCAGCTGTGTGCTGATTGGGCCGCTGGTTGAGAATCACTGGACAGCCAGGGCTGGCCTTTGACCAGGGCAATCAGTGCAATCGCTCAGGGCAACGTACTGAAGGGTGTGTGTTTGATACATCCCACATGACCTGACCTGCCGACCAAGAGCCAGCTGGGCTTACAGAGGCAGCCAGCCAGCCAGGGAGAGAGACACGCATCGCTGGAGAGGGCAGCCCCAAGCTGCAGCTTGACTAGGCACTCAGTCAGGAAACTCTTCCAGTGGGAGCAGCAGGGGTGGGTGCCTGGGCTCCTCACTCTGCTGGGACAGAGGGCTCTCTGTGTTAGAAGCCATAGGGAGTGGGGCTGGGCTGGAAGAGGCTCCCAATCTGATCTCTGGGATGGGTGGCTGAGATTGAGGAGAGGGTGAGGAGGGATGTGTTTGCCAGCAGCTTGCCTTGGTGTGTCCCAGCTGGGGGCTTGGAGCAGCCTCCCTGCTATCTAGGTTGTGGTGGGGCTGGGCCTGCTGCACTGATGTCCCCTAAGAGCCCCACTTGTCCAGGAAAGGGCTTGTTCTTTCCCCCAGCACTGCCGACAGGAGTGCACACTTAGCTGCGCACAGGTGAGCACCACACTAACCAGGGGTACTGCAGCTTGCTCCCATCCCATCCCTTCCCTGCAGAGAAGTGACACATGGGGAGGCATCCATGGGGACGCATGGGGAGGCATGCCTAACCCTCCCCCCAGTTTTCTGTCAGGGTTTGCCTGCTGAGCACTCTCCCCCTTCCCCACTGAACCACGTGCCCCAAAGCAGCTTAGAGAAGCAGCTTAGAGAAGTGTCCCTGTCTTTAACACTCAGATACCCAACTCCCAATGGGGTCTAAACCCCAAATAAATCCATTTTACCCTGTATAAAGCTTACACAGGGTAAACTCATAAATTGTTCGCCCTCTATAACACTGATAGAGAGATGTGCACAGCGGTTTGCCCCCCCTTCCCAGGTATTAATACATACTCTGGGTTAATTAATAAGTAAAAAGTGATTTTATTAAATACAGAAAGTAGGATTTAAGTGGTTCCAAGTAGTAACAGACAGAACAAAGTGAATTACCAAGTAAAATAAAATAGAACACGCAAGTCTATGTCTAAGAAAACTGAATACAGATAAAACCTTACCAGTTCCAGTAAGCTTCCTTTTACAGACTAATCTCCTGCTAGTCTGGGTCCAGCAATCACTCACACCCCCTGTAGTTACTGTCCTTTGTTCCAGTCTCTTTCAGGTATCCTTGGGGGTGGAGAGGCTCTCTCTTTAGCCAGCTGAAGACAAAATGGAGGGGTCTCCGAGGGGTTTTAGTAGACTTTCTCTTGTGGGTGGAGACCACCTCCTCTCCCCTATGCAGAGTCCAGCTCCAAGATGGAGTTTTGGAGTCACGTGGACAAGTCACATGTCCATGCATGACTCAGTTTTTACAGGCAGCAGCCATTGCTTACCTGCTCCCTTGAACGTCCTCATATAGACTTCTTATGTGGATTGGAGCCTCCCAAGATCCATTGTCCCTTAAGTGCTTCTTGATTAGGCACTTAATTTGCACATTCCTTTCTCAAGAAGGTGACCAAATGCTTTACAAAGGCTACTTAAAAATCAAGCCAGTGCCCAGCCAATATTTAATAACTTCGAATACAAAAATGAAACATGCATACAAATAGGATTAATAGATTTAGTAGATCATAACCTTTACAGAGATATGTTACATGGCATATGTAGCATAAAGCATATTCCAGTTATATTATATATACATTCATAAGCATATTTCCATGAAGCTTTATGGGGTACACCGTCACAGTACCATTCCCAATTATGCCTAGTTATATTGTTGAAGAAATTACTAGGGATACAATTAATTGCCTGGGCACAAAACAAGGTGCACTGCAAGAGAAAATAAGAAATTAAAGATCAGTGTATGGGCCTAAATCTGGGTTAAACACATTAAGTATGTTTGAGAGGTTTGTGGCTCTGATGACCCTTTCCATAGTTGGATAGACACAAATTATCCACTTTAGATGTTCTTCTACCCTGATTGTGTGCAGAGATCTGCAGATTTGAGGTGCTTCAAAAAGGCAGAACTGAGGCAATAAAATGGACTTTTGGTAAGAATTTTAAACATCTGTTCTCAATTATACTGGTGTGGGGCCAGCGAAGTATTCAGGATTTACATCATTGTAAATGACAGCAACATTTAATCCTGCTTGTCTTAATAAGCTGCATAAACAGTATCATTTTTCTAAAATTAATTGTGTTTAAACTGCTATTAGGGAAAGCTGAAATGCAATACAAAAGGTAACTTGATAAAGAAAACTGTCATTTTTATATGACCTTCTGATTTTTCATCTGGGAGGGAGAGTTTTATTCTGATTACCATAAAAATGAGGGAGGAATGTTCCAGATATATAAAAACACTGTTAATTGGATCTACTGATGCATGCCTGGAAATTTTGATCTCAGTAACAGAAGTTATATATGTATACTGAGAAGAAACTAGACACCTCTGTATAATAATGTTACCCCTCCCGTTGCACCCATCTGAACAAAGTCAACATTACATTAGAACACACTGTCTTCCAACTTCAAGCTAAAGACTGGCAGATTCATTATGTCTAGACATACTATGAATTCAGACTAATGCAAGCTTTTTGACCAAAGGTGCTTTCCAGTGGTTAACTCATCAGTATTCATTAAGTAGAGATTTAGGCAGCTGCGACAAAGAAGAAAATCAGACACAGTAACTTGAACTGTGGCATCATCAAAAGCAATTAACTACATACTAGAGTGACATTGCTTTGTTCAATGTGGAGTGGAAGATGGTAACCAGCAGCCCTGCACAGCAGATTCTGAGTTTTACACACAGCACTTGTGTTATTTTGTAATACTGAAGGTGTTTACAGAGAGAAAGTAAGAGTGAGTAAAAATAGCAACTAGGACAGTAAGACAGACTGTAAATGGCTTTGCTCATCCTAGGTCTCTCCAGCTCCTATGTTGTCCAGAAATACCCTGCATAACTGTCAACAAGGACAGAATTTGCTTGCTTTATCTAGTCTTTCTAGCTAGCTATCAGGCCCTAGACATCCCCCTAATTAGCATAACCCTTCCTAAGGGAGCGGCTCATCTAGAAATGGACTGTCTTCCATTTTGGATTGTTTTCCTAAACCAAACACAGTTCCTAGTGCAGGGCTGCAGCAAGAAGCAAGTAAGAAGAGAGAGACAGAGAACAAGGAATGAAAGAATAGATATGGGGGGGGGAAAGAGTTGCGAAGTGTGGGTTCACTCTCCATCCAGGTTGCCCTCTCTGAAATTAAAAAAAAGAAAATGAGGGAATAAAGGAAAATAAAGAAAATCTTTACTTCTTTGTGCTCTATGGAACAGGGGAAATTTCCCTCCCTGTCATAGATAGACATGCTAAAATGGGAATGCAGACTATCGCTAGCCTGCATGTAGTCCAGTGGGTGGGACACTAGACTGGGACTCAGAAGACCTGGGTCCCGTTACTGACTCTATCACTGGCTTCCTATGTGACTTAGGCAAGTCACTTTGCCTTTCTCTGCCTCTGTTTCCCCTCCCACTCTATATCTGTTTTGTCTACTTAGATTGCAAGCTCTTGAAGGCAGGGACTCTTTCTTACTATGTGTCAGTACAGTGCCAAACATAATGGCCTCTGATCTTGACTGGGTCCTCTAGGTATTACCATAATACAAATAATAGCAGTTAATACCCCTCTGTGCTAAAAAAACGCTACCCTACCCTCCTTTTTTCGTATGTAGCAGCAAATCTAACCCACTTATTCTGTGCAAAAAAAACCTCATTGTTTATGTGGTGAACCATGGTCACATGCACACACAGACCCATGACCATTGGTGGGATTCAAATGCCAGAGCTGCAGCACCAAAACCACAGTTCTCTGTCACTTAGGCTGAAGGAAAACACCTTTTGTTCTAACATAGTAGTCAGCAGTGTAGTTGCTGGGATCGAGGCACTGGGGGGAGACAATCACATATAGTAGGTGTTGGGGAGCAATTAAATACCTGGGCCCTAAACTGAATAAAGCACCTCAAAATGCAACAGCCAACATTACTGACACATTTTTTTAAGGATTTGCAAGTGTGATGCTAAACTTTGAGCAAAAAGTCCCCTGAAAACCCATTCTGGAAAAACTAAGAATATGCTGACTTTTAAGATCATGTTGTTCCTCAGAACTTTCCTACTCAAATAAAAAACCAAGGTTATGTTAATGAATAACTTAGGATGATCCATGTATACTGAATCATAATATTAAAATATGAAGATAATTGCTGAATGGTAGAAAATAATATTAGGTTTTGTTAGTTTAATATGGCATTGTGTTGATGTAATGTTAATGATTTACAACAACATAGAATGGAAAATGACAAACAAATTATGAAAGTTTGGGTAAATGTATAACTGAGTGTGTGTAATGTTAAATCATGTTGACTGAAGGAAAGCTAATGAATGTGTAATGTGGAAAGGTATAAACCCCACGTGAACAAGGGCCCTAACTGGAAAATATTAGACCAGCAACCGAGATGACCATGATGAAGTGGAGAAGAGCTTCCCAGTACCCCAGAACTCAGTAGCTTGGGTCTCAACCTGTCCTTTTCTCTGTTTATTATTTTCTGTCAGAAACATCTGATCAGAAACTATGTGACAATGATTCTGTCTGAAAATTTAGAAAGGCGAAAATTGATTAAGCCTAAATTGGGCGGACCCGTGCTTTAGTTTCCCACCTTATACTAGGCCAATATTTTACATTTATTACCTGACAATCTATTGTCTAAAAAGCTTGGTTTTTTCCAAACTTCTTCAGCAATAAAATAGGAAGGTCATTCAGAAACATATTTGACTTTTATCAGGGGGTAGCCATGTTAGTCAGTATCCACAAAAACAACAAGGTGCCACCGGACTCCTTGTTATTTGACTTTTAGGTACTCAGAGTATGGCCTCTCTTATGCCAGTGTGGTCAACTGGTTCACGAAGTTTCCCAAACAGAATGAAGAAAAAGAGACCTGTCTGAATGAAAGAGGAATGACAGGTCGACTTCACTTTAAATAATTCTAGGGTCCCACAATCATCAGGTGCAGTTTGCAAAAGTGCCAGTCTGGTCTCTGGAGCTGGGCCAATCAGCTGCTCTGATCTACACTTGTTGCCAATGGACCTCAGGGGCCATTTTGGCAGCCAGTCATTCCCAGGGCATATGGGAGCCCTCGTGATGACCCTTAATTCTTGGTTCCAATTCTTGGCTCCATCTCCTGCACTAGTATTCAGGAGTGGGGATGGTTTTGAAGCTGCTATGATGTCAGCTATAGTTGCCTTAGGATAGCTTTGTGCTGGCCCTAAAATATCTTAGTATCTGGCCCAATCCATTATCTGTAAAGAACAGGCTATGGTGTTTTTTTAAACATGTAAATGGGAAAGTAATTTAGAAAGAGACTTTGTTTGTACTTAAAGAGTTTGACCTCTATTATGCCAGCATGTCCAACTGCTATAGGAAATATGCCAAGACGAATAGATAAAAGGAGAACAAGAGTAAGATTGCATACTAGGTGATTAATTCTTACTTAAGCCCATAAGTAGAAATAGGATCACTGTAGCTATATCAGTGTCTACACACCAATCTTCATATGCAAACTTTAACTATGACAAAATATGGAGACAGATCCTCAGTTAGTGCAAGTTAGCATAGTTTCATTGAAGTCAATGAGTGCTATGCCAAATTACATATACTGTTGCCAAAAGTGTATAGCTGATTGACTGGCTACCCTTGTGGTTTGATATTTAAAAAGTTCAAGATCAATTAACCAAGCTTAGCCATTTTATTGCTGAAAGACAAAATGGAACAATACGACAAGGAGACATACATACCCCTCCTTTCAGGAAGCATTCCAATCTCGCAGCATGTTCACTTCGAAGATAACACCCTCAAAATTACCTCTGTGTATAGTAGGGTTGTTTACAAGCTAAAGCACTTTATACATCACCTAAGATCCAACCCACCAGTTCCTGACAGTTCTCAACTTCTTGTTCTGTACTTTTCCTTATCAGATTCCAGATACTAACAGGTGTAAAGGCACCTCTTAAGCTTGTACCAGGGCAAAGCATTTATGTATCTTGCTTTTGACAGGTTTTATATTTGCTAATATCAAAAGCTACATGCAGCTTGTGGGATACATATCGCTTGACATAAGTGAGCAAAAATGTTAACAGTCCGCATTTTGAATATAATACAATATTACTATTGTGCTCTATGCCTAACATATATGTATTGGATAACAGTCCCCCGCTCAATGCCATGATTATTATAATATCAGGGTGGCACCTTTGTCAAATTGATATATGAAGTAGAGGTAAGAGCATTCATGTGAGACTTATACTGCTTTAGCAAACTGCATAAGCAGCTGTACATAATTAACACAATTAAAACGATTACTCTTTTTAACGTAAGAATGTGAGTGTCTTTTTGATCAAGGAATGTTTTTAAAGTTAAGGTTAGTGGCTCAATATGTATGTTAAAACCCAATATGTATTTTTCAACTTTATCCTGGTGTTGGGGCTCACTTTGAATCATGGATTCACTTTTAAAAGGTGGAATAGGCATTATTGTAGTGTAACCCTTAATGTTATGTACATGAGGAGTAAAACAGAAATTTGGAGGACTAACATTACAAATGAGGTTTCAATACACAAATTTCTTATAATTAGTTACTACACAGTCCCTAGTATAGGCTACCCTTAATTCTGGTTGTTGCCACTTGGTAAGCTTCATAGGGCAGGAGACAGTAATAGCTAACTTTTCTGTCTGGTCCAGATTGGCATGGCCACATATTGGAGTTGCAATGTCAAAAACATCACATCTACAAACATATTGATATCCCTTAACAAAACAGCAGGCTGTGTGTGGTGCCCTCCAGGTTTGCATTACTGAGGGCAAAATCCAGTTGCAGAGGTAGATAACAGTTGTTCCTTGTACATGCTGTCTTCCAGCTAACCTACTGAATGAACAACAGCCAACTTATCAAATATTGCAGTGCCAGGATCCAATAGCAGTAAAGATACTGTAAAAGAAATATACATGGAACCCAACACTGAGTATGATTGTTTTGAACAACAAGTACGTCGATTAACCAGGGGTTAGTCGTGTACCTTAACCAGGGCCCGAGGCTACTCAAGGAGAACAGAGGTTTAAAAAGCCAGCTCCTAAGCAACCAGAGGAGCTAGTGAACCGGAGCAGCTAACAGAGGAGTTTTGCGAGAGAACTAAGAGAGAGTGAACATGAGTGCTAGATATACCCGATTAACATTCTCTAAACTTGGGCAATAAACCCCACCACCACCACCACCACCCTAAAAAGAAAAGAAAAAAAATAACAAAAAAGCTGCAGGGGTAAAAAGAATGCAGGCAGAAGTCCAGCAGCAGAATGGGGGCTATCCAATTTATTGCACTGAATGCAGCATGTATGATTACCTGCAGGTGCCATATGTGTGCATTTGTTGCAAAGAACTCCTGGGCCTCAGAGACCAAGTACAGGCTTTTGAGACCAGAGTGGCTGAACTGCAGGAGCTAAGGGAGACAGAGAGGTACACAGATGAAACTTTCCAGGACACAGTTGAGCAGTCCCACCCCCAGTCTGACAGCCTCTGTGCAGTTGAGGAGGATGAAAGTCTTAGGGAAGGAGAACATCCAACTGGAGCGGAGGGAAACAATACCATAACTGGAACCATCCTTCCAGATGATGTCATGGTATCCTCTTGTACTGAGGATACCTCTCCGGGACAGTAATAGTAATGGGGAATTTGATCATTAGAAATATAGAGAATTGGGTTTGTGATGACTGGGAGAAGTACATAGTGAATTGCCTGCCGGGGGTGAAGGTTGCAGATCTCTTGAGGCATCTGGAAAGACTGATGTGCGGTGCTGAGGAGGAGCCAGTGGTCGTGGTAAATGTAGGTATCAGTGACATAGGGAAAGGTAGGAGGGAGGTCCTGGAGGCCAAATTTAGGCTGCTAGGTAAGAGATTGAAGTCCAGGATTTCCATTATAGCATTATCTGAAACGCTTCCAGTTCCACGCACAGGGCCAGTTGGGCAGGCAGAACTGCAGAGTCTCAATAGTGGGCTAACTGGACCATTGGTCTGAGCCAGTATGGCCATTCTTATGTTCTTTTATGTTAGGATGCAGTGTCACTGACCCCAAAGTATGAATTGTGCTAAATGGAATTTGCCTACACAATTTAAGGCATTGCCAATTTACAACAACCTCTGGTATACGCTGATGACTGATTAGCAATTTGTTAATCACTAATAAGATTAGACAATTTCTCCTTTTCTATATTCCCAAATGAACTGATTATGGTAGTTAATACATAACTCCCGTAAGTGGTGCACATAACTTCTCTACCGACACGATTTTCCTCCCTTTCTTATTGTTTTCTGTGTTCAAGTAGTTAATATGTTAATTTTTACTTGTGTTTGCTTAAACAGTTTAGCAATGTCATCTTGTCCAGCTATGGGGTGTTGCACATGTTTCTGATAAGATGCTATATTATCTATTAACACAAAGTTATACAAAGATACATTTGCTTTTACACAATGACTAAGGGCATGGCTACACTTGCAGATGTAGAGCGCTTTGAGTTAAACCAGCCTTCGGAAAGCGCAGTAGGGAAAGCGCTGCAATCTGTCTACACTGACAGCTGCAAGAGCACTGGCGTGGCCACATTAGCAGCTCTTGCAGTGGCCACAGAGAGCAGTGCATTGTGGTAGCTATTCCAGCAGGCAAGTGGCTGCAACGTGCTTTTCAAATGGGGGTGGGTGGGGTGGAGTGTGTTGTGTGTATGTGGGGAGAGAGAGAGTGGGTTTTTGGGGGGCTGAGAGCATGTCAGCATGCTGTCTTGTAAGTTCAGACAGCAGCAAACCCCCTCCTTTCTCTCACACACATAGCATTCCACAGTAATGGTTGCTTTGTCTCGGAGCAGATAAGCAGCCAGCTGTCAGAAACGGAGCTTTCAAAGGGCATATCCGCATTCCTGCAGCAATTACAAAACAATGACAAGAGTGGCCACTTGACTTAAGGGGATTATGGGACGTTTCCGGAGGCTGGTCAGAGCGCAGTAATGCAACACCTCGTTCACACTGACGCCTGGGCGTTTCAGCCAATGCGCACCAAGCGTTATTCCTCTTGCCGAGGTGGAGTACCAGGAGCACTCTAGCCCTGGAGTCAGAGTGCTCTACGTCCCTTGCCAGTGTGGACGGGTAGTGAGCTAGGGTGCCCAGGGCTGCTTTAATGCGCTCTAACTCGCAAGTGTAGCCAAGCCCTAAATTCAGCCATATTCCAACAATAAAGATTCAAAATGACAGGTACATTATTGATCAATGTCCCAGGTATGGATGTAGCAGTCAAATGCTAAGTGGGCCCAGTTTTACCTTAGGCCATTGTAACTTCTCTATAGGCAGTTGCATACTTCACTGTCCATACACACTAGGTTGAAATGTAATTGACCAGTTGGTTATCTATAGGTCTATCTTTTCTTTTTCCAACACCCAGGGGTTTCTTCACTGGCATTAATATATTCTGGTATATCCATTCTGTGGGATATACCCTTAAACAGCATAAGTTGGTTAACATGATAAACTTCTCCAGATTTCTCTTGTTTTTAATAACCCAAATTATACATAAACGAACTTAGTTTATTTACAATATTATAGGGACCAAGTCACATGTCACAAGTGATGCTTTGGTACGGCATATGACAAAAGCATGACCTGGTTTTCTTCTCTTTAATTATTTTTCTTTTATTCTTTTGTTAAAATACATTTTTGCCTTTTGGCTGGATTTTCTCAATCCTTTAGCTACATATGAATGGAAGTGTTTTAGATGATTTTTTGAGTTTTTGCATAAAGACATCCATTTTTGCTTCCTTAACATGTGCATTACTAATTTTCCATAATAAATGGAGCACTTGGCTGCTGAACCAGTGCTCACACGCTTCTAGGAGAAGATTTATTGCTTCCCATCCGCAACAGCACTCTATTTTAGCAAGAGTCAGCAACAGAATTTTTACCCATGCTTTTCAGAGAGAATTTGTTATAGCAATTCAACCTTTGTTACCTAGTTTAAAGCACAAACCTGAATAACCAATACTGTTTTTAACATGGCACAAAAGAAAAGAGTAAATAACTTAAAGCAAAATGAAGCTTAAATGCAGGTTTATGTAAACACTTTCAGGGTAATGAGCTCTTATGACATTTGATTTGCTCGTGCCTGGGATACAAAGGTAGAAACCTGTTCTTTTAATTCAGCTTTCTTTTTTCTATATATTGAGTGAGCTGCTGAGAATCTCACCAGTACCATAGTTGCTGGAACTAGGGGTGCTGCATCACCCCCTGGCTTGAAGTGGTTTCCATCATATCCAGGGTTTACATTTTGGTTCAATAGTTCTCAGCACCCCCACTATACACGTTGTTCCAGCACCCCTGACCAGTACTATTAGTAAGAAGCGAAGCCCTACAGGGCCCGAGACTGGGAATCACAACACCGGGTCGTAGTCTCAGCTCTTCCAGTGTCCTACTGTAGACAGGCCACTTCACCACTGTGTTCCCTCCCAGCCGTTGTCAGTCTTGTCTATTTAGATTATTAACTCATGGGTGCAGGTCTCCATATGTGTTTCTACAGTGTCTAGCACAATGAGTCTCTATTCTCAATTGGGACTTCTGGGTGCTATTGTAATCCAAAATAACTATGTTAAAGAATGGTGAGATTGCAAACTCAAGCACTCGAAAATTAGGAAATGCCCCCTTAGGCATATACATTGTCAGCGGCGGCTCCAGGCACCAGTGCAGCAAGCGCGTGCCTGGGGCGGCAAGCCGCGGGGGTCAGCCTGCCGGTCCCTGTGACGGCGGCAGTCAGGCCGCCTTTGGCGGCATGCCTGCCGGTCCCGCAGTTTCGGTGGCAATTCGGCGGCGGGTATGCCGAAGGCGTGGGACCAGCGGACCTCCCGCAGGCATGCCGCAGAAAGCCGCCTGCCTGCTGTGCTTGGGGCGGCGAAAAACATAGAGCCGCCCCTGTACATTGTGACACAGTCTTTAATTACATCCTCAAGATCACATACTATCTTTTTCCACAGGCCCCTAACTCATTCAGTGCACAGGGTGGATGATGCTCACTGTACGAGCAGATATTCAATATTTCTTTTTATCCTCGTCCTGCAGTGTGTCGCCCCAGGCTTTCTTTACCACACACCATCCAAGCCCTGCACTGAATACAGAATTATGAATTTCTTCATGGGCTTTCCTATAGTCCTGTCATCTTAGTATCTTAGTGCTTTCCAAAGATTAATGAATTTATCTGCACAACACCCTTATAAGGTGCTGTGGAGATAAATTCATTTCATATATGGGGAAGTGGGGCCCAGAGATTAAAGCCAAAATTGTCCAAAGTGTTAACTAATTTTGGGTGCTCAGTGTGACACACCCAGAGCTTTCCCCCCCCCCCCACAGTGTTTATCATTTTGTAGCATTTTATATGTCCAGAGCAGAGCTCCCATTGACCTCACTTGCAGCTCTGAGCATTCAGCATTTCTGCATATCAGGGGTCTCAAGTTGGGTAGCCAGAATATGAGGAACACATAATGTGGTCACCTATGAAAATTTTGGTTTAAGTGATTTGCCCAGCATCATACAGGAACTCTGTGACAGAGGCAGGGATAGAATCCAATTCAACTGCCTTAACCAGGAGACCATCCTTTCTCTTCCTGCAATACCCTGCCTCATTCACTACACACCCTGTACAACAAATATGGCAGGGGCCCTACAGACAAGAGTCTCTTTCATACACAACCCTGATTCATTCCCAGAGCACAGTACATCCAGTGAACTGAATAAGACATGGGTCCTGTAGGAGTAATATGTGATCATGTAATTAAAGATCAAATCATAATGCATAGGCACAAGGAGGGGAGCAAAATAAGTTTGCAGAGGTAGCCTTAATTCTGGCATTTTCTCTTTCCAGGTGCTTGAATTTGCAACCTTAGAACATAAGAATGGCCACACTGGGTCATAACAATGGCCCATCGAGCCCAGTATCCTGTCTTCCAACAGTGGCCAGTGCCAGGTGCTTCAGAGGGAATGAACGGAACATGCAATCACCAAGTGATCCATCCCCTGTCATCCACTCCCAGCTTCTAGCAAACAGAGGCTAGGGACAATCAGAGCGTGGTCCTGCCCTAATATGTCTAATAGCCATTGATGTGCCTATCCTCCATGAACTTATCTAGTTCTTTTTTGAACCCTGTTATAGTTTTGGCCTTCACAACGTCCTCTGGCAAGGAGTTCCACAGGCTGACTGTATATTGTGTGAAGAAATACTTCCTTTTGTTTGTTTTAAACCTGCTGCCTATTAATTTTACTGAGTGACCCCTAGTTCTTGTGTTATGTAAAGGAGTAAATAACATTTCTTTATTCACTTTCTCCACACCAATCAAGATTTTATAGACCTCTATCATATCATCCCTTAGTTGTCTCTTTTCCAAGCTGAAAAGTCTCAGTCGTTTTAATCTCTCCCCATACAGAAGCTGTTCCATACCCCTAATCATTTTGTTGCCCTTCTCTGAACCTTTTCCAATTCCAATATATCTTTTTTGAGATGGGGTGACCACATCTGCACGCAATATTCAAGGTGTGGGCATTCCATGCATTTATCTAGTGGCATTATGATATTTTCTGTCTTGTTATTTATCCCTTTTTCTAATGGTTCCTAACATTCTTTTAGCATTTTTGACTGCCACTGCACATTGAATGGATGTTTTCAGAGAACTATCCACAATGACCCCAAGATCTCTTTCTTGAGTGGTAACAGCTAATTTAGAACCCATCATTTTATATGTATAGTTGATATTGTGTTTTCCAATGTGCATTACTTTGCATTTATCAACAATGTACTTCATCTGCCATTTTGTTGCCCAGTCAGCCAGACTTAACATTTGCATTCTTAGCATTCTTTTATGTATTTTTAATGTAATTTCCTATGTTTTTTTAAAGACAGAAATTGGGGGAAAAAACAAATTTTAAAGTGTGGAATTGTACTGACTTGCCACCTTGGGTCAGCGACAGGGCTGGGATATTCATATCCACAGCACAGTCCTCTGCCACCTGAGCTAACAGAATAACTAGTAGCACTTGCAGGCTATTATCTTCTGTGTGGACATGCCACTAGAGGGTTATGGAGACACATATTTCTCTAGTGGTTACAGACCCTTCTGCCCTGTTCCTTGTTCCTTTCTGCTCTTATCCCCCTTCCCCAGCCCCAACACCTACTCCCCTACTGCTATCCTCCAACTCCTGATCATTCTCCCGCACCTGACTCCCCTTGTGCCCCCCACCCCCGCTCCTATCCTCCCACCAGCTCCTGCCCCAGTCCCTGTCCTCTTTTCCTGCCTCCTGCACTTATCTCCACCTCCTGCTTCTCTCACCCACCTGTTCCTATCTTCCTCTGCTCCTGGCTTCTGCTCATAGCCCCGCCCCCCAAGTGCCTATCCCTTCCCCCCATTCCTCACACCTCTGGATTCCAGTCAAGATGCTCCTCCTCCCCCACTCTGCCTGGGCACCAGCAGGGGTAATATTAAGAGCATAGGAGAGACAGTGTTCTTGCCCTCAATTCTGATAACCAGCACCGTAGCTGCTCCTGGCTGCCGGGAGAAGCCATTGCAGGGAAAGCCTTGCTTAGATCCAGCAATCCTGGTCTGGAGCATGCTCAAGTCGCTGTGTAGGATGGCGCATGTACAGTCCTGTCAGCATGAAGGAGCTGTGAGGGGGTGGAGTATGGTCAATGCAGACAGAATTGTCAGAGAATTTTGCTGCCAAACTGAAACAAGTCTCTACTGAGCATATGCAAGCAGATGATTTTTTTTTTTTTGGAGGCTTATAACTTTGCCAGATTTGGGAAGATTTTCATGGGGATGGCAAAAGGCACATCCAAAATTCAAGTCCCTGCTCCACAGTATGGAAGCATTAGAGGTTCTCAATAAGCCAATTGTAAGAATTTTTGGGCATGGAAAATTTCAGCCCAAACCCTTAAAGTCGGTCAAATTATAAGCACCTGAAGACAGGGGCTTATAGTGGAAAGTGCTGTTACCAGCACTGCCTATAATAATAGAATGCTATATAGGAAACTTTTTTGATTTTCGATCACATTCGTACAATATAATCCCAATAAAGTACAATATGATGGGGAAAATGTGTTAAACAGCTAATAGTTAAAAGTTATAATACACACTATACTGTGACACATGGCTAGAAAGGGTTAAACATCCTGCAAAATAAATGACTCAAATTCGACCTTTAAAGACATGTGGGGAGGTAATGGTTGTGGTTTTGTGTATTTATATATGTATGAGTAGGGTTGACAATATAATCAACAGTCCCTGTCTATGCTGTATTCTGATAATTCAAAGATCAAAAGAACATCCTAGCATTAAAATGAATTGTAAACAGGGGATAGCTCTGTATTCATCTCTCTTTGAAATGTACAGCAAATAATCTGTGAATGGTGGAGGAACAAGCAAATTGCCTTATGTTAATTCTATAGCTAAGTACTCGTGATGGACCTCCTTCAAAGTCATCCTAATTACCTTTTATTCCCTGAGGAACTCCAACTTGTCAAAAAGGACGTGAAATTGTATCAAAGATCCTTGGGTCCTAATCCTGTTCATCTCAGATCTGCTTAAGGTTTCATGCAGCGGAAGCCTAAGTCACAAGGACTGAGATCTCAGTTCTAACTGGATCGCCCTGAACTCACCATCTGTGCTATGAATCTGAATCTTAAGAACTGAACTCACGTCAGTATGTATATTGATCTTTTAACCATAATCTCTCTCTTTTGTTTTTTAATAAATTTTAGTTTAGTTAATAAGAATTGGCTGTAGCATGTATTTGGGTAAGATCTGGAATATTCAATAACCTGGGAGGTAATGTGTCCGATCCTTTGAGATTGGTAGAACCTTTTCTTTTATATGATGAAATAAGATTTTCAGAAATCATCATATTTGACTTAGGTACCTGGGTGGAGGCCTGAGGCTGGATCACTTTAAGGGAGCTGTGTTGTTGGGACTTCTGAGTAACCAGTAAGGTAATAAAGAAGCTGTTCTATGCTGGCTTGGTAAATCTAAGTTTTGGAATATCCACCAGCTTTTTGGGGATTGTCTGCCCCATTCTTGCAGTTCACCCTAATTGAGTGATCACAGCTGGCCCCCACTGGGACCCCGGTCACAAATGTGTTAAACAGCTAATAGTTAAAATGTTATAATTTGCACTATACTAAATTAACACTCAAGAAAGCAATAGTTCCAGTGCCTTGAGGCGATGGAATTTTTCTACGCCCCCTTCTTTTTTAAAATGTCCAGAGCTATAGTGGAAGTGCTAAGGAAATGTGTCAGTGATTTCTATAAAACATCTGCACTCATAATCTGATTGTGAAATTCTGTATAATTTCTATCTCTGGGCTAAAACTGGTAAAAGAATTGTTAAGCAATTTCCTTTAGTACAGACTAATGTCCATGCATTTTAATAGACTATAAGTATACAGTAGGTAGGATTTTGTTTCCCAGTGTGGTTTTCCTTTTCTGAAATGAAATCATTTTGGTGTATATAATTGCCAAATGCTTCTGAATAAACATGAATACACTTTATGATTTCAATGAATTCCTAAAGGCAGGCTTTATGAGTGTAGATAACCTCAGAGATGATTGTTTTCCTTAGAACAATATTGATATTATACTGGAGTATTGTGCTTTCTGAAAACATCATTCTCTTTTTAAATCTTTTTTAAAATGTTTTCCATTTTCTTATGAAATCCATCTACATGGTTATGCCCTTATATCACTGTGCAGCAGGAGTTCTGTTAGGTCCCAAATCACTAGTACCTACTGGAAATCATTCTGGTGTTTGCACTAGCTGCCCCAATAATTTAGGGTCCAGATACTGCTACTGGATCTGTGCAGATGCCCAGGGCCAGTGCTACCATTAAGGCCTAGGGTGCCAAGATTTGGGGGCGCCAAAAAGCGGTGCCCCCAATTTTTTTTTTACAGCGTTCCTCCCCGAGCGCGCAGTTGCCGCTCCACTTCTCCTGCCTCCCAGGCTTGCAGCGCCAATCAGCTGTTTGGTGCCGCAAGCCTGGGAGGGGAGGAGAATTAGAGCGGGGGTGGCGTGCTCGGGGAGGAGGCGGAGCAGAGGTGAGCTGGGGTGGGGAGGTGCCGCATGGCTCCCCGGGCCAGGGGGGTGGGGAGCTGCTGTGGGGGTGCCTCAGGGTGGGGGGGGGGAGCTGCCGCACCGCTCCCCGGGGGGGAGGAGCTGCCACGGGGGGGGTGCCTCAAGGCGGGGCGGGAGCTGCCGCAGGGGGGCACCTCAGGGCAGGGGGGGCAAGGAGCTGCCGCAGGGCTGGGGGGGGGCGTGCAAGGTGGAAGTTTCGCCTAGGGCGCAAAACTTCCTTGCACCGGCCCTGCAGATGCCGCCCTGTGCCTGCTCAAGTCCAGCAGCAGGATTTGGCTCCCACTGTGGTTCATGGCAGAGGCAAAGCAGCAGGAGACATTGAAGGACACCAGCAACTTAGATTTGACCCCAAATGTAGATTGTGTAAATCCAAGATTTTACAAAACCTCAGACCAACAGAAATCCTTCCATGCTTGTGTTTGGAATGTCAATAAAAACTTGGTTTTCCCCCTGCAGCTTTTGTCAGTCAGCCACTGCTAGTAGCACCAAAAGCCTGAGAGTGAAACTGATTTTCCTCAGTTTTCATTGTCCAAGCTGAGAGAAATGCAAGTAGAAAACAAACAGCATAAATAGAGACAGGTAAACTGGATTTCTAATATCCTTTCCGTTTCATTACTCTAAAGGTGTTAAATCCCAGGGCCATAATCAGGGGTGCTCCTAGGACACACACAAAGGCTGACCCATAGCAATTTTTTGTGGAACATATTTGTGTTACAAGGACTGATCAGGGTTACTACAGGGAATCAGGGGATTAAAGCCTCATAGAAAAAAGGAAGTGAAAATGCAATCTCCAAACCTTTGCTTAGGTTGCGTATTTAGGCACAGCCCTGTGCAGGAAGTAGTGTGTAAACTGCACCATCTCAGCAGTATGCCCAAAAGTATTGCAACTCAGGGCATGGCTATACTACAGCGGCGTAGCTACGGTGCTCCAGTTGTAGCTCTGATTCAAATACCACGTTCAGAAGCTCTTTTTCTATTTGGGCTTACCCCTGTCCAGTCTCTCACAGTGCTCTACTGGCCTAAGGTACTGGCTGCCCCTGCAGAAGAGCTACACCCATGCCCAATGGTTCTCCTGGCTGGTAGTACTTCAGGACGGGGGCATCCATCAACATTTGCTTCAGCCTGTCAAATGCTTGTTGCTGGGGACCTACTCAGTCCCACTCAACATCCTGCTTTGTGAGCTGACGTACGGGTTCCACTGACTGCAGCAGGTACGAACCGAGCCTGGACAGAAATGTTATCATTCCTATGAAGCCCTATACCCCCTTTCATATCCACTGGAGTTGGCATCTCTCTGACTGCCTTGATCTTGTTGGGATCTGCTTTCAGTCCCTCTGCTGTGAGCAGATGTCCAATGTATGTTGCCTCTCACTATTTAGTTGCATTTTTTCTGGGTGGAGTTTTTTATGTTCTTGTCCCTACTTCACTGGAGGAAAACTTGTAATTTTCTGTCATGGTCTCATTCAGCTTCTGTCATATTGCTCGCTTCGCCTAAAATTAGGATATCATCTGCAATTATTTACATCCTTTCAGCGTTTGGGAGCGTTTTCTCTGGAACACCTCTGGTGCAGAGCTTATGCCCATTGGCATAAACAGCCATCTGTAGTGACAAACGGTGTTGCACAGATTGTCAGCATGCTGGACTCTCTATTCAGGCTTATATGCCAAAACTCATTTCTGACATCACTGTCAAGATTCTGGCTTTGGAAAATTCTGGCAAGATGTCATCAATTGTTGGCAGTGGATAGAGGTATCTTTTCAATGCCTGGTTCAGTGGCTTTGTATAATGCATAACTTGCCTGATGGCTTCTTTACCATGACTATGATGCTTCCCCAGGCTGTCCTGGCCTCTGTAGGAGCTATGATATCCCTGCTCTGCAGAGTTCCAATCTGCTTACTTACTGGATTACATAGTACCACAAATTGTCCTTTGTGGTAGGTATACACTTTCCACTATGGAGTCTATTTCCAGTCACAGCTTTCCTTCAAGGCACCCATTGCCTTTGAAAACATCCCCATATACTTTTAAAATTGTTTTCATTGCTGTCCAAGGGACTCCCCCTTTTGCTTCTTGCACTTCAGGTATACAACTCTGATGCCGCACCCTGTTCAGAGCCCTGGCTTTATAAGTGTTCCCTAAGAAGTGTATGTGGTACTTACCATTCACCACTACAACTTCAGTTGGTACCATCTGTTTTGCAGGTTATTTACTTTGAGGTCATATTTTCCCATGGGCTCCATTATCCTCTCATTGCACATTACAGAGTGTGTTTGCTTTGTCATAGGTGTGTTTGAGTCCAATTCACCCCTGAGCAATCACATCGCAGGAGGCCCTGGCTTTACCTTATTAATATTGTTGCATGGTCAGAGGTTGGTATTATCCCTTGTTGCTTTCCTGTCCCAACCACCTGAACCTGATATGTTCTTGGACTCAAGGAAAGAGCCATGATGTCATCACTGCCATCTGATATGTCATCCTCCTCTTGTACGTGTCTGACTGAATCTTTCAGAGACCTTCCTCTGCTCTTGCACACAATGCTAAAATGGTTCAACTTGCCACATTCCTTGCAATGCTGTGCTAGTGCGGGGCACTTCTCCTTTACCTGTGCATGCTGTTACCCACAGTAAACGCCTCTCATTATGGGTATGGAGCCCTGGCTACCTGCTGTCCTTTGCTCCGCACTGCATGTACTTCTGGGGGGTGCTGTACTGCTAGGGCTCTCATCCTCTCTCATGAGGCTTGTCTAAATATCTGTTTAATGTGAGATCGCCTTCCCAGATCAGCTGCTGGGAAGGCGATGGTGGTGATCCCAAGTGCTGCAGAGTATCCTGTTCTAAATCAGGGAGTCTGTCAAGTCCCCAAAATTGCATGTAGCAGCCAGTGTGCATGAGGCAGTAACACAAGGGCCTATCTCCTTCCCTTTGGATTGGTCTCTAGTGAAAAACCTGTGTTGCTCCACAGTTTCATTCTACTTTGGGAAGCAATGGTCCCCCAGGGTTTCTAGAACTACTGTGATACTTGAGGCAATGGTGAGCTTCAGAGTGCTGCAGATCTCTTTCCTGATTTCCCAATAAGGTAAAATAACACTTTTACTGCCCGGCTGTTGTGAGCCTCCTGCATGGCCAGGTCTGTGTACAGCTCAAACTCCTTCTTCCACCGGGCCCATCACTGGGCTAGGTTTGCATCTGCAAAATCCAGGGCTCTGGGAATCTTCAGACTGAGTTCCTTGGCTCATGCTGCCAGGTGCTGCATTGCAGAAAATTCACAGCTCAGATGGTGCCACCTTGTTTCATTAGCAAAGAGTGAAGCTGAATGCAGATTAAGTTGAATAAGTGGAACCCTTGTGCACTGCTCTGTCTATGTGGCTGCCTTGCTGCCAGCCTAACTTTGCCTGTTTCCCATTCCTCTGGTGTCACCTCAATAACAGCCCCTCCAGAGACCATGGACCCTCTGACTTCAGTTCCATTTATAATGATACAGTGCTTTTAGCACTGGATGTTCCTGGTTCATTCCCAGTGTATAGGCCAATAGGGCAGCATAACACATGTTCTCACTTATGTATTAAACTCTGCCCTTCATCATTTTTGTTGCTCTTCATTGAATACGCTCCAGTTTGTCAATATCTTTCTAGTAATGTGCCCAGAACTAAATATAATATTCCAGGATCAGAGCTGTATAAAATGATTGGCTCCCTGCTGTGTGATATGATGCCTTCACACAAGCAGCCCCAAATCAGCCATGTCATGCTATAAACTCCTATTTAATAATTTCTTGTTCTGTCACACATAGGTTTGTTTCAACAGCTCTGTTGCACTGGTTTCCTACTGAGAATCTCTGTTCCAGATTATCTTTTCCCAGTTACATTTGTGATGCTGGGAGACCAGATGGCAGCTCATGCCAAGGCTCCTATGCATCAACTGAACACTGACAAATGCATAGCTGGAAACAAGTCTAGCTCCCCTGTGTGTTAGTATTTGGAAAATAGGTATTATATTTATAAAAATGTGTTTAGACTTCATGAAATGCTTGTAAATTGCTGCATGCATTAATCTCACTTATAATGTCTGTAGCTCATGTGATAAGGTAATATCTTAGGGTTTGCTCCAAAACTGTAAAAGCATTTGCTCTGAAACTGTAAATCCCCACAGTCAGGAGAGGTGCATTACCAAGTGTGAAATATTAGTTTGCCACAGAAAGTGATATCTTCTACTCAACAAAAGAAGGCCAATAGACACCAGACAAATCATTGTGAAACAACAGGGGACAAAAGACTTCGTTGATTGCTCCCCTGACACCCATGAAGAGGAGATGTGCATGAGGACTTGTCCCATCAGCTTGAACTCTGGGGGAAGGGAATAAAAATCCCACCTTTTGGAACCTAAGACTGTAACTCATTTGTGTGTGTCTGTTTACTTGCTTTATCCTAGCAAATAATTCTCATTTTTGTTTTAGTTAATAAATCTTTAATTAATTTATTATAGGATCGGCTATAAGCATTGTCTTTGGTGTGAGCTCTGAGGTGCAATTGACCTGGGGTAAGTGACTGGTTCTTTGGGACTTGGAGTACCCTGAATATTTTTGGTGTAAGGAACCAACCAGCATAAAGACAAGTTTACCTGGGTGGCCAGATGGATTGAAGTACCCGAGAGGACTGTCTGTGACTGCATGTTGAGGTTGTTGTAGTGCCTGACACTCGGTTAGTGAAATTTAAGTACGAATTTGGGGTGTATGTTCTGCTTCTTAACAGTCTGCTCTGAGGTTGGAACTCATGCTTCTGAGCCCCTCCAGACAGCTTGATAACATTAGTGTGCCTTTTTCCAAGATGAAATTTATTTTATTCTCTTCTTCCTGTGTTTATAATCTATTATTATTTTTTAGTAGTGCTGAGAGGCCCCAAAGGAGATTGGGGTCCCATTGTGCTAGGCATTGCACAAACAATGCAGATAGCTGACGCAATCTCAGAACAGTTAGCAATTATCTTTGAGAACTCATGGAGGATGGGTGAGGTCCAAGAGGACAGGAGAAGGGCAAACATAGTATCTATCTTTAAAAAGGGGAAGAAAGAGGACTCCAGGAATTATAGACTAGTCAGCTTAACTTCAATATGTGGAAAGATTTTGGAACAAATTATCACCTAGAGGATAATAGGATTATAAACAATAGCCAGCATGGATTTGTCAAGAACAAATCCTACCAAACAACCTAATTTCCTTCTTTGACAGGATTACTGGCCTAGTGAATAGGGGGAAGCAGTAGACATGATATATCTTGATTTTAGTGAGACTTTTGACACAGTCCCACATGACGTTTTCATAAACAAACTAGGGAAATGCCGCCTAGATTACTTTACTATAAGGAGGGTGTACAACTGGTTGAAGTACTTTACTCTATGTGTAATTATCAACACACTGTCAAACTGGGAGGGCATATCTAGTGGGGCCCCACAGGGGTCAGTCCTTGGTCTGGTTCTATTCAACATTTTCGTTAATTACTTGGATGATGGAGTGCTGAGAACACTTATAAAATATGGGGATGACACCAGAGAGGTTGCAAGGCCTTTGGAGGGCAGGATTAGAATTCAAAACCATCTTGATAAATTAGAGAATTAGTCTGAAGTCAAGAAGATGAAATTCAATAAAGACAAGTGCAAAGTACTTCCTGTGATGGAAAAATCAAATGTGCTGCTACAATATGGGGAATAACTGGCTAGGTGGTAGTACTGCAGAAAAGGATCTGCAGGTTAGAGTGGATCATAAATTTGAGTCAATAATGTGAAGTGGTCTTGAAAAAGGCTAATATCATTCTGGGATATATTAACAGGAGTGTCATATGTCAGACAAGGGAGGTAATTGTCCTGCTCTACTCGGCACTGGTGAGGCCTCAGCTGGAGTACTGTGTCCAGTTCTGCGTGCCACACTTTAGGAAATATGTGCACAAATTGGAGAAAGTCCAGAGGAGAAAAACAAAGATGATAAAAGGTTTAGAAAACCTGGCCTATGAGGAAAGGTTAAAAAAAAACTGGACATGTCTAGTCTTCAGAAAAGAAGACTGAAAGGGGACCTGATAGTTCTCAAATATATTCAGGGCTGTTATAGAGAAGACTGTGGACAATTGTTCTCCATGTCCACTGAAAGTAGGACAAGAAATAATGTGCTTAATCTTCTACAAGGGAGGATTTAGATTAAATATTAGGAAAATCTAACTATAGGGGTAATTAATCTCTGGAATAGGCTTCCAAGGGAGGTTGTAGAATCCCCATCATTGTAGGTTTTTAAGAACAGTTAGTCAAACACCTGTTAGGGATGGTCTAGGTTTACTTGGTCCTGCCTCAGGGCAGGGACCTGGACTTGATGACTTCTCACGGTCCCTTCCAGCCCTACATTTCTATGATTCTGTGAAGCAGACAATCCCTGCCTTGAAGAGTTTGAAATCTAAATAGATGCGGCTGGGAGAAAGGAAGTGTTATCTCCACTTTACAAATGGATAAGTGAGGCACAGAGATTAAACACCTTGCCCAAGGTTTACACAGAGTACAGTCAAAAAATTAACCCAGATCCCATGAGTCCTAGTCCAGTACACTAACTGTAAAACCATCCTTCCTCTCAGCATCTTTATATTATTTCCTTTGTCTTCACTATGCTCAACTCCTCCCAATTTGGTTTCCTCTCTGAATTTCTTTAATTTTCTGTTTAGTCCTTCTCCAGATCATTAAATAAGATGTTAAATGAGATTGGACATAACGCCAGTAAGCCACTAGGGACCAAACTGATCTATTAATGCTTAGCATTACCCTTTGGTTACAATTCAGGCAGTTCTCATCCCCATCAGTGTTCCTATCAAGACAATTATGAGAGTAATATTTCACAAGTCAATGTATCAAGTGCATTAATAAATCTAAATATACTGGGGCAAATGCTCAGCTGGTGTAAATTGACATAGCTGCCAATGGAACTATGACAATTCACAACATCTGAGGCTCTATCCCATTATACTTATACTCCTTTTCCTTCACCTGCTATTTTTAAAATTATATCCACAAAAGCATTCAGGAAGCCTGGCAAGATGTGGGATAAAATCCTGGTTCCATTGACTTCAATGAGGCCAGGATTTCACTCCTGTTCCTTACGATCCCATGCTTCTAGGGTTCCTGGCTCTATATTACTCTAGGTATTTGATGATTTTCCTCTCTGAATATTTGCTCCTTTATTTTATGAGGCCTGGAAGCAGGACTTCACTGGAATGTAACTGCCAGTGTCACTCTTCTTTCCCTTCATGGAAACTGGAACCACATTTGCTTTTCTTCCATTTCCCAGGTATATCCTCAAGCCTTAAATTACCATTGAATTCCACTGAATAACACTGAGTTCCTGTAACGAAGACCTTCCCTTCATGTGGGACAGATGTAATTTTAAGACTCTAGTGCTCCCCAGTTTTCCCTAACTTTAAACAAAAATAATTGTCAGCAGAATATTAAAGGTTAAACTGCATCTTTGCCACAAGCCCTGAGAAAGGGGCAGGGCACAGATGCACGGCCCTAAGAGCAGATATAGAAATAGATTGCAACTCAAAGTCACAATCTGGTTCCTCCCTTTCACCTAGGGCAGATTACTTCCCCTGGTACACTGGCTCAGGTACCTGCTCATTCCCCACTCACAGGTACAGGATGGAAGTTGCCACAATGAAACTGTTCTCCTCCTACAAGGTGGGTAACCTACAGCCTCTCGTTCCCTTGCCTGAGCACATAAATCAGCTCACAACTGAGCCCTATGCTTGTTAGGTAATTCCATGAATACCCTAGCACGTAAATTCCCTAGTATGTATATTATCTGAAATGATTGATTTGTATATGTTCACATCCCCTGTCTGTTTTTCAGTCAATATTTGTTTGACAAGGTCTATATTATGCATCAATTGTTCAGACTTTTTTCCTTGTTAAAGATGGATTTTTAAGAGGAGTCCAAGTTCTTCACTGGTTTTGAGAATTTCATTCTCCTTATTTATTTATAGACACCTTTTCTCTCTCTGGTACCTCTTTCCACCCAATAGACGATATTTGTAAAAAATTGTAACATGGGGATAATGATACTGCCCTCCTTTGTAAAGTGCTTTGACATCTACTGATGAAAGCACCATATAAGAGATTCATATTTATTAATTAATATTAGTAAAATTTATACACGATTTCTCATTCCCCTTTTAGTTAGTTCACTACCAGTCTTCTTTTTTTGTTTTGGTTTTGTTTTGCTGCCTCTGCTTTTTCCCTGAAAGCCTTAACTGGTCCTTTCTATTTTTGTCGGGTTGCCACCACCATTTTCTACTTGTGCTGCAGATTTTTTTTTTAACCTCAGATCTTTGAGCAGTCCCATTGGCCCCTAGACAGGGAGTCTGGCGGACGGTATGGAAGAAGTAAAACAGGGAGCTTCCCAGAGATTCAGTCCAGAATTAAACAAGCCACTTTATGAAAGCAACAGCACATTCCAAGGTGACTTGATTCAACAGCCCTATTAATATTGGCTCTCCATGGGTACTGAACGCACTTAACCCTTCAGCTAGTGGCTCACAATACTCCCAAATATGCCATTATCAGAGTACAATGACAGAGCCACTCTTGTTATTTTTTGGGAATGTGGTGGTTTGAAGTACTAATAGACTCTGTGGAATTTATATAATTGACCCACAAGGTATAAGAAGGGTTGAGGGGCTCAGTTTTTCACTGAAATGTTTGCAAATGTAACTTGTCTCAATATCTCAGTCAACATTAGAATTATTTGCTAAGGTAAATTCCACTGCTGCCTGAGTGGAAGATAGAAGTCTGAATGGAACATTTTCAAAAATCAAATGCTTTGCTCAGCCATATTTTGTCAGCTCAAAAGCACTTTGCTACTTGATGAGAGCACAAGATTCCATCCTCTGCAAAAGAGCTGAATGCCGACATGATGCTTTTAGTTTTCCATGGCCTTACACAAAATCTCCACAGGTGTCTATTCAAAGCATTGAATCTGAGTTTCCCAAAGGAAAAATTAACAGTGGGTAATGTGCCACACATTAATACTGACTGGAATATTCAGAAATATTCTGAGTATATGCTGTACCTCAGAATGGCACCCTGTAACCCTCAGATTCATCATTCATATATGGTTGTGATATTTCATACAAAGGATGCCATGTAAGGTATCATATGAAAGGTCATTATCTGCTGAAACCTGTTGCTCTGTCCAAATATGTATATCATTAGTGTGTATAAAGTTATGATATTTTGCTGTATGGTTGTTGCTGAAATATGCTGTAAGTTTGCTAGGGACATACATAGGCTGCCCCACCCAAGAGGGTGCTCCACAACCATTAATCAGCAGGGGAGTTGTAATCAAGGGATTTACAATTCAATGACAGTTGCCCAAGTCCACACAATGGGGATCTACTGGATCACTGTGACTCAGCAAAGCTCACTGGGACATGCTGGGCAAGTGTCTCCCAGGTACATGGATTGAGGGTATAAAATAAGGAACAGTTGCAGAGTGTCTTGGCCTTTCTCCTTCCCCACCTATGCTGGAAACAACTGGAACGCCAAGAAGACAAATGTCATCCGAGGAGACTGGTCCAGTTTAAGGAGCAGCCTGTGTATTTAAAACGGTAACATCCAGTGGAGTGAGAAAACTGCTGATCTAAATACTGCCTAATGTAATAAGGTTTAAGATTTAGATTGTGCGTTTTTCTTTTATTTTCTTTGGTAACTTTCTCTGATCGTTTACGCTTACCACTTATAATCACTTACAATCTATCTTTCTTTAGTTAATAAACCTGTTTTATGCTTTACCTAAAACAGTGTATTTTGCTTGAAGTGGTTGGTAAACCTCAGCTCAGATAGAAAAGCTGGTGCATGTCCTCTCTACATTGAGGGAGGGGCGGACTAGGTTATAAACTTACACTGGTCAGGCTTCTGACCAGGGCAGGATGGTACAGCTCAGGGGTGCTAGGCTGAGGGAATTGGCTGGAGCCTCTCTATTGTTAGTTCATGAGTGTCTGTTGGAAGCATTCATGTAAGTCAGCGGGGTGTGTCCTTGCCTGTGGATGTCTGTGTAAGTGCAGGATCTGCCAGAGGTTTGCAGCTTAGCACAGCATCACACTGTGAGGGAGCATGGGAAAGAGGGCTCAGCGGTACCCCAGTTCCAAGTTGCACTCTGGAGACTCCATCACAGTTAGTTTAATGCTCTAACCTCAGCAGCTCTGCAGTACTTTTTGAGATGAGCGTGAAGCTGTTTGCAAAAACCACAAAATATTCTCTTAATTAAAATAATTTTATGTAAAATAGTCATCAAAAGAAGCTTTCCTGGCAATACTTTTGGTATACTTCAGAAATGTGTTTGGACCTTTGCGCTGATCAGAGGCACGTTTATATTTACATAAATTGAGAAGACACATGGAAAGGTGCACGTGACCTAGAAGAGCATTGGAAAACATGAAAGCATTTGTGTATGACTGTACCACTGTGGGGAAATCCCTCTTTAAATCTTTTCTCCTCCTCTGGCAGAGGGAGGAATTGAACTTGGATCTCCCACATCCCATCTAACTAGAGAATTAAAAGGTATAAGGTAAGTAACAACAACACCGCTTTTTCTAGCCAGAGTTTGATTGGGACACCTATCAGATCAGGCTGTCCACATGACTTAGACATTCATCTGCCTATTTTCCTCTGGTTTGTGAATCGCTCTAGGGCTTAGGTGAGAGATAGGTGTCCAATCACAGAGGCAGAAGTTTAGGTGCCAAAGGAATGCTTACCCTCAAAATGTAGGTGTCAACTGAGTTTAGACACCTACCCGGTTCAGTGGAAGTTTTGTGGATTGCAGTGGAGCCAAAAATGGGACTTAAGAACCTACATATCTTGTGGATCTGGACTAGAGAGACTGTGACTTTCCCAAGGTCACACAAGAAGTCTGTGGCAGAGCTGAGAGTTGAACACAGATAGCCAGAGTCCCAATCCAATGTTTCATCTAACGGATTCCATTTCAAATTCAATCTTATGATGAACATCTTCTCCCTGGCCGATGACTTTTAACCCTCTGTCTAATATAACAACCAAAGCCCACTCCCTGAGCCTCCTAGTTCCCTGTGCTAAATCTCCCTCCCCTTCAAATTTCAGTAACCGTGTTGATCAAAATATGTAATGGAAAATTTCATGAAAAATAGGTCTGTTTGGGGTACCCTGGCAAATGAAAACAACTTTGAATATTTCATTTCCCCCCCCCCTCATTTTTCAACCAGCTCTACTGATTAAGAGTTCCCCTTTAATGGCTGACATACAAAGAGAATGTGAGCTTCTGTTGTGACCTGGTAAAGGAATTGCTCCTTTTACTCAAGTGGTGGAAGTTTGTACCATTGGTATTGAAGAGCCTGGCTTTTATCCCAGCTGCTAATCTGTGGTAGGCAGGCTGTTACAGATTGGCCTCCTATCTCCCCTTTCTGGACACTTCAATCCTTACCAGGTGTTGAACAGAGCCTCTCTCCACCTGCAGTGCTGAGCAGTGTTACTGTAGAGTACCCCACACTCCTTCCCCCGCCATGTGAAATGAGTGGAAAACATGCCATGTAGTGACAGATTAAAAGAGCTCAATCTATTTAGTTTAACAAACAGAAGGTTAAAGGGTAACTTCATCACAGTTTGTAAGTACCTACATGTGAAACAGTGGGCATTTTGATTTGGCAGACAACAGTATAACAAGCTCTAATGGTTGGAAGCTAGACAACACAGAGTGGAAATAAGGCATAAAATTTCAACACTGAGGGTAATTAACCTTTGATACAATTTACCCAAGTGGCAATTTTTAAATCAAAATTGGATGTTTTTCTAAAAGACATGCTCTAGTTCAAACAGGAACTATTTTGGCGGAAGTTCTATGGCCTCTGTTATACAGGTCAGACTAGATTATCACAATGGTCCCCTCTGGCCTTAGAATCTATGTGCCTCAACCCTGGTCTGTAATGACCACAGTGAGCTGGCAGAAAGTAGTTGTTTCTACACCCATTCAGCCTTTGCAATAGCAATACCAATAGTTTTGTGAAACTGAATTTGTTAATTTCAGTTTAGTTTGCTTTCTCTGTGGGCTTTTGATGATCAATGGCTCCATGTCTAGTTGGCAGCCAGTTTCAAGCGGAGTGCCCCAAGGGTCGGTCCTGGGGCCGGTTTTGTTCAATATCTTCATTAATGATCTGGAGGATGGTGTGGACTGCACTCTCAGCAAGTTTGCAGATGACACTAAACTAGGAGGAGTGGTAGATACACTGGAGGGTAGGGATAGGATAGAGCGGGACCTAGACAAATTAGAGAATTGGGCCAAAAGAAACCTGATGAGGTTCAACAAGGACAAGTGCAGAGTCCTGCACTTAGGACGGAAGAATCCCATGCACTGTTACAGACTAGGGACCGAATGGCTAGGCAGCAGTTCTGCAGAAAAGGACCTAGGGATTACAGTGGACGAGAAGCTGGATATGAGTCAACAGTGTGCCCTTGTTGCCAAGAAGGCTAACGGCATTTTGGGCTGTATAAGTAGGGGCATTGCCAGCAGATCGAGGGACGTGATCATTCCCCTCTATTCGACATTGGTGAGGCCTCATCTGGAGTATTGTGTCCAGTTTTGGGCCCCACACTACAAGGATGTGGAAAAATTGGTAAGAGTCCAGTGGAGGGCAACAAAAATGATTGGGGGCTGGAGCACATGACTTATGAGGAGAGGCTGAGGGAACTGGGATTGTTTAGTCTGCAGAAGAAAAGAATGAGGGGGGATTTGATAGCTGCTTTCAACTACCTGAAAGGGGGTTCCAAAGAGGATGGATCTAGACTGTTCTCAGTGATACCAGATGACAGAACAAGCAGTAATGGTCTCAAGTTGCAGTGGGGGAGGTTTAGGTTGGATATTAGGAAAAACTTTTTCACTAGGAGGGTGGTGAAGCACTGGAATGGGTTACCTAGGGAGGTGGTGGAATCTCCTTCCTTAGAGGTTTTTAAGGTCAGGCTTGACAAAGCCCTTGCTGGGATGATTTAGTTGGGAATTGGTCCTGCTTTGAGCAGGGGGTTGGACTAGATGACCTCCTGAGGTCCCTTCCAACCCTGATAGTCTATGATTCTATGAACTATGTACTCACCTGCACACTTATTATTCATTGATTCACACTCAGCATTGCTGTCATAGAATTAAAGGTCACATACTGTAGATTCTTCAGAGAATAATTCTACAAAGCATAAATAGCTCTAGGAGTACTAGTGCACTGAATTATTAAAAATTCCATCACTAAAAATGAAGATGTGATATCATCATCAGCCACTGTATGGTCTAATGCAGTGGTTCTCAACCAGCGGTCCGGGGCCCACTGGGGGGCCCACAAGCAGGTTTCAGGGGGTCCACCAAACATGGCTGGCATTAGACTTGCTGTGGTCCAGGGCAGAAAGCCAAAGCCACACCACATGGGGCTGAAATCTGGGGTTCCAGCCCCACCACCCAGAGCTGAAGCAAGAGCCTGAGCAACTTAGCTTCACAAGGCCTCCAGTGGCATGGGGTGTCATTGGACAATTGCCTGGCTTGTTACCCCCTAACACTGGCCCTGCCTTTTATATGCAGAAAAACAATTGTTGTGGCACAGGTGGGCAGTGGAGTTTGTATAGCATTTTGCGGGGGCTCAGAAAGAAAAAGATTGAGAACCCCTAGTCTGATGGACTGAGCAGAGGACTGAGAGATGAGATTCTCCTGCTTTCTAAACCTGGGTCTGCCATTGACTCACTGTATGACCCTAAATAAGTAGCTTAGGACCTAGGGACAGATCCTCTGCTGATGTAAATTATCCCTAGTTCCACTGACAATAGAGCTATGACAATTTGCTCCAGCAAAGAATCTGTCCCCTACTTTCCAGGGGTGCTGAGCACCCACAACTTCAGCTGAAATTAATGGCATCTCAGCCCCTCTGAAAGCTTGCCTCTGAACCTCGGCATATCTCATTTCCCTGATTTTTTAAAAAACTGCGAGATCATGGGGGTCAGCCGAGAAAACTGTGTCACAGGGGTCAGGCAAATGAATTAGGCAATGTTTGAAAAGCACTTTGAAGATGTAAAGAGCTCTCTAAAGCGGAACTCAGAGCAGCTGTGGTGTGATGAGGAGCAAAAGTTTGTTACACTATCTAGCTGCCCTCTGCAATCTTGGGTCTGGCCAAAAACTAGTTTGCCCCCCTACATAAATTAGAGAAGTCTCAGGGGTGCTCTAACTTATGTTGGCTAGGTCCCTATGAGGACTTTTGCCAGCAGAAGATCAGCTGGAGCACTGTGTGCTACCCTCTCCCCACCCCTTATGTCAGGGAAATCATCAGGAGTCTGTTTAAGGTTTTAAATCCCTTTTGCATAGCTGAACCTCAGAATAGGATTGAGCCTGTGGTGAACATGGAGTTGAGCTGTAATAATTTTATGAATACATGACTTGAGCTGTTGAGATCGTCAAGGTACAACTGTACTGGGTTATTGGAATGTGTGAAAGTGTTGGTTCCATTTAATAGTGGGATATTGGGAAACAAGCAGGAAGACAGCACAATAGCCTAGATAAGTAACAGCCCAGTAAACACTTAAAAGACAATAGCCAAACTATTAACTGTAGAGAGGCAACTTCCAAGCTCCAATCCAAGTTACATAGCTGTTTCACCAAGGCTGAAACCCTAGAGATCGAAAGGGCACTAAGCAGTTAACGTTAAAAGACCCTGGAGATGGGGAGGGGTGAGCTGTCAGTTACTACTCACCTGCAGACTAACAGAGATACTGATGGAAACAGAGGCTGCAGGTAAGCAGTCAGCCATGCCCTATCCAGTACTTGGGGGCAGGGGAGCACCTGGGCTAAGTGGAATTGGCAAGGAAAGGCTGGGTTTAGGTAAGGTATATGCATATAGGCTTTTATAGTTACCCTGGTCTCTCTGCTTGTTAAATTACTGTAGACAAATAAATCATCCTTGGTTTTGAAGATGCTGTCCTGAGCCACTGGATTTCATTCTGCTCACAAGCTCTCGGGGAGGATTTTATAGCTGGACTCAAACCCAGCTGGGCTGACTGAGTAAATATGGTTAGTAAACAAGGGTGTTGCAGCCTGGTGATCCAGTCTAAAGTGGGGGTGAACTGCTAGATTCCACTCAGTGAAGCGCAGTTGTAAGCCTGACACTTGGAAGAAATGCCCAGGGAAAGAGAGAGAAAGAGATCATAGGTGCAGCTCACCCCTGAACTGTAACAGAGCCCTGTATCTTCACTGACTGAACAGAAAAGACAGAAGTTTTGTCTCTCTAAAACTAATCAAAAACATGTTTTGTTTACAGAAGGTTTTGGTACCACTGACACTTTTGCAGTGCAAAGTTGACTACAGTACACAAACTAGACTGTTCCTATTCAGAGGGGGCTCTCGTGTGTGTGTACATTTTGCAGCACAACAGCTGGTGCAAACAAGTAATAATAATGAAGAAAATGTTAGTGAACAGTACACTGAAGATTGATTCTTTGCTGAAAACCATCTATAAAAATGACATTGTGGGGTTCCGGGTTTATTGTGTCTTAGTGACTTCCTGTTCATATTTGCTCAGTAGACAAGATCCTCAGCTGGTGTAAATCAGCATAGTAGAGCTACAATGATTTACAGCAACTGGGGAGGACCTGGCCCATAGTTCCTAGATGTGAGTCCTGCGAACTCAACTTTGTCATTAGTAACGAAGATTCTGAGGGACAAATTCTGCCCTCAGCTAAACCATTGAAACCCCAGTGTATCTGTTAGATATACCAGAGAGCATAATTTGGCTCTGCCATTAGATATTCAGTTAACCATTCAGCTGATGAGGCATGAAGTCAGAACAGAATCCAAATCACTGTGTCAGATCTATGCCAGCTCTGCAGTGCAAACAAGTGTAAAAGTAATGGAAATTTATTTTTGTCACACACTGGGAGTGCATCTGTTGAGTAAAAATGTCATTTTTGCATAATCCCTTTTCACTGGAACAATTTACCAAGGGTTGTGGTGAATTCTCCATCACTGACAATTTTTAAAATCAAGATTGGATGTTTTTCTAAAAGCTCTGCTCTAGGAATTATTTTGGGGAAGTTCTATGGCCTTTGTTATATAAGAGGTCAGCCTAGATGATCACAGTGGTCCCTTCTGGCCTTGGAATCTATGAATTATAAAACTGCACTTTACATGATCTTTCCATATTTGTTTAAGACATGATAATGGCCTATTACCATAATAAAGAGCAGGAGTGTTTAACTCCTGTTAATTTTCATTAATGAGTTGGTGACACATCGGGAATGATCCAGGTTTTTGAATTAATGAATAAACATGATTTAAAAAACAAAAAACCTGCCAAAGTAAGGCCCTTGCCCCACAAAGTGTTATTTTGTTCATTCATTTGATAATGATAATTCAGTTTGACAGTGTAGTTCTACTCTGAAAAGTGACTCTAAAAATGGCATTATAGGGTTCCATGTGTACTGGGTCACAGTTGCTTCCAGATCAAAGATGATTAGGTGTTCATAGCAGCCAGTTCTGAAATCACTACCTAGGATCTAAAAGTCAGGCTGTGTTCTTTCCTTCTCATGAACAAACACCCATCGCAAAAGTTCTCTAGGTCAAATGATGCTTTTATGTACAACGCTGCACCTCGTTGTCTTCCAATTGTGCACTCATTTACAAATGTGCAATTCCAATGCTCTGGAACTGGAACTTAGTGAACAATACTGATAGAAATAGTTGACCCAGAAGAATCCAGATCACTTTCCCTTACTTGTATTGGATGTTTCAAGGTGCTGGCAGGAATAAAAAGCAGTAAAAGTGTATTTGTCATAAAGTGAGCAGCTGTGACTGAGTGCACACAGGAATAATACTCTGCCTTGTCCTGTTGGGTTCCGGGAAGTGGGCGAGATACTCTACCTTGGCTTGTTGGGTAGATAACACATCACAGAGACACAAATTAATTTTCTGTCTTTCAGCCATCTGAGTTTTGTTTGGAGTTGGACATTTTGGAGATTACGTGGACAGTGGAGTAAATATTTAGTTGACTCACTAGGAATCAAAAGCACATGTATCAATCTTTGCAGGATTAAGACCTTAATCTTGCTGGCCATATTGCCTGCTCCCATGAAAAAAAGAAATGTCCTTGTATAAGACCAGGTCTACACCACAGACTATCTTGGTATAACTACGTCACTAAGGTGTGTGAAAAATCCACACCCCTGAATGACTTAGTTATACTGACCTAACTGCCCGCATAGACAACGCTATGTCAACAGGAGATCTTCTCCCATCGACATAGTTGCTGCCTGTCGGGGAGGTGGATTAACTATGCCGATGGGAGAAGCTCTCCCATCAATGTAGTAACATCTTCACTAAAGCCCTCCGGTGGTGCAGCTGCACCACTGTACGTGAAGACAAGCCCTTAAAATTTGCAAATCAGAATAACAACAAACAAGACTCCTAAGCATTGTAGAGACATTTCATTGATGAAATATTTTCTGTCACTTTGGCATACAAAAATGAATTCTCAAAAGCAAACTTCTATCAACAGAGTTGTCAGACACAGTGGTGTTGAAACAGGAAAATCAGTTAATCATTGTCAGGCAACATAGAATAAACTAATAAACCGCCCTTATCTTTATTATTACACAAATCTTCCAATTGAGCACATATGGAAAATTTAACAAGATCATAATAAACCTCCCTGCATAATACTGTTATCTTTAGTCATTTTAATTTTTTCTGGGAGCAGAAAAGAGATGCAGCAGCCTAATGATAAAACATTTACACAAAGTGCCAATAGTGCTTATTACTATATGCGTTATTGACTTCACTTATATCTGGGCAAATCAAAATTCTTCTCTTTTGTAACAGTGTACTACATTCCCAGGGCTGAATATGCTGTGTTGCTTTTATCAGTATGTCCTTGCAATCACCTGTGTAAATTATTAATTGTTTACAATACTAATTTATTCTGATATAAGAAAATAAAGTGGCTTTGGACTTCAGTTTGGTTGATACGATCCTAAGGATATTCAGATGGCAAACAAAGAGTTTTGGTAGCCCGCTGTGCAATCTGAAAGATGTGCAAATTCTTAAATGCCTGTTTCGAGCGGCCTTTTTAAATGTAGATGTGAGGCTGTCGTCACTACTTGTGACCGCTTTTCACTGAAACTTTAATTCTAGAGCTTTCCTTCTCTGAAAATCAGTTTCTTGGAAAAGGAATGATCAGACTATTACCCATTTTAGCACCAAAGGACATTTTATTCTTCCTCAGGTTGTTTCCACCCCTTCCCCCCCCCCCCCCCGCCAGAGATGACAGGAAATCCGCAAGGGGCAGACGATTTGGCTCAAAGAATTTAAAAATATACAATATGTGACTTTTCTTCTAATCTAGGCCTTTTGTACAAAGAAAAATTACAATAAAATGAAAATTGTATAAGAGAGACTTTAAAAGCATATCTGACAAAGGAACAATTCCAATCCCTTAGAATCTTCAGTACAGTACCTCAGATTGACATTCTGATAAATCCAACATTACCATCTAACTTAGACACTGGTACTGACTAACAAGGCTTTTTAAGAGGACAAGGATTAAAATTTAAGGACCACTAGGGTCCATCTATGCTAAAACCACATATATCACATTAACCGGATCCCAATAGTAAACCATCCTGCCTACTATACCATCCCTTAGGATATGTCATCACTGCAGTTAAATGCCCATGGCTGTGTCAGCTGATTTGGGCTTGGGGGCCTGGACTGCAGGGCTGTTTAATTGCAATGTAGATGATCGGGCTAGAGACGGCTTGCTGGGACCCTGGAAAGGGGGAGGGTCCCAGAGTCCAGGCTCCAGCCTGAGCCCGAATGGCTATACTGCGATTAAACCCATCCCACAGCCCGAGCCCCGCAAGTCTGAGTCAGCTGACATGGACCAGCCACGGGTGTTTAATTGCAGTGTACACACACTAGTGTGCTTCCCTCTCCCCAAATGTCTGGATAAAAAGATGAGTCATGTATTTGTGCCCTATAAATCCAAGGCAGCTGTTAGATTGAACAGCATCAGACTGGGTACCCGGGGCCAGATTCTCACTGGTGTCAATTGAGGTAGTTCCATTGACTTTAATGAAGTAATCCTGATTTACACCAGTTTTGTATCTGGCCCCTGATACCCATACCCAGATTAACAAGGATCAAGATTTGAGGCAATCAGATAATCTAAGGGTATGTCTACACTACCCGCTGGATCTGCGGGCAGCGATCGATCCAGCGGCAATCGATTTATCGCGTCTAGTCTAGACGCGATAAATCGAACCCTGAGCCCTCCCCCGTCAACTCCTGTACTCCAGCACTGCTAGAGGTGCAAACAGAGTTGAAGGGGAAGCGGCAGCAGTTGACTCACTGCGGTGCAGACACCACGGTAAGTCGATCTAAGTACGTCGACTTCAATTACGTTATTCACGTAGCTGAAGTTGTATAACTTAGATCGACCCCCCCCCCCCCCGCAGTGTAGACCAGGGCTTAGAGTTTTCTTGTCCCAACTACCTCAATAATCTTAACCAAAATTAGAAAGTTAGACACTGAACAATAAATAGTTGCTCAGGGGATGGCATTTTGAGAGGCAGTACTATAGCAGCTTCCTTAATAGAAATTGGCAATTTTTCCTCCCTAAGGAAGGTGTTGACAAATTTCTACCAACAATGGACACATTTTTCCCCCTACTGGCCTTTTAACTAAATGCTTTAGTGCCAGGTTCCACACTTTCTACTGGAAATGTTATTGATGACAACAGCTAATGTCTGGAGATTGAATTCACTTACTGAAAGTATCTCTGTTTTTGTTCATTATTAACTTCCTTTTAAAGAGTTTTATTAATTCCCATTTACAGAAGCGATGTCAGAAGCCCTTACTCAGTGTTTACTCAATCATGGAAATGATTAGAGTTTTTGCCTGAGTAAAAAAAAAATTAACAAGTGAATAAGGACTTCAAGATTTGGCCTATAAAGTTTATGTGAACAGATAAATACCAAAATGGGTTGAGAAATACATACAAATAGGTGACAGGAAAAGATCTGTATGCATGTATATATGTAGTTCAATGCAGTCAACAAGACAGAAACATTACTTAAAACACACCTTGTACTGAAAAAATTAACTCACACACTAAAAGACAACAGGATAAATTATATTTTAAACAGATATCCAAACACAGATGAAAGCCAAATATATACTGTTTATTCCAAAAATGTCTGGGTTGTAAACACAAGGATCCAACAGTAATCCATGTTCTGAGAATGGAAATACTTAATGACCCTTGTCTCACTCTCCTCAAATCAAAATGCTCTTACTCACAAAAAGAATCCTCTCTGAAATGAATTCTTTCACTCTATATGCATCCGAAGAAGTGGGTTGTAGCCCACGAAAGCTTATGCTCTAATAAATTTGTTAGTCTCTAAGGTGCCACAAGTACTCCTGTTCTTGTTTCAGAATGGTAGCTGTGTTAGTCTGTATCAGCAAAAAGAACGAGGAGTACTTGTGGCACCTTAGAGACTAACAAATGTATTTGAGCTTAAGATTTTGTGGGCTAAAACCCACTTCATCGGATGCATGCAGTGGAAAATACAGTAGGAAGATATATATACACAGAGAACATGAAAAAATGGGTATTGCCATACCAACTGTAATGAGAGTAATTAATGAAGGTGAGCTATTAGGAGAGCTATTATCAGCAGGAGAAAAAAAACTTTTGTAGTGATAATCAAGATGGCCCATTTCCAACAGTTGACAAGAAGGTGTGAGTAACAGTAACGGGGAAAATTAGCATAGGGAAATAGTTTTTACTTTGTATAATGACCTATCCACTCTGTCTTTATTCAAGCCTAATTTAATGGTGTCTAGTTTGCAAATTAATTCCAATTCTGCAGTTTCCATTTATTCTTTTGCGTAGAGACTGTCCGGTTTGGCCAATGTACATGGCAGAGGGGCATTGCTGGCACATGTACATTGGCCAAACTGGGCAGTCTCTGAATAAAAGAATACACGGACACAAAAGAATACATGGACACAAATCAGACGTCAAGAAGTATAACATTCAAAAACCAGTCAGAGAACACTTCAACCTCCCTGGTCACTCAATTACAGATCTCAAAGTCGCAATACTCCAACAAAAAAAACTTCAAAAACAGACTCCAACGAGAAACTGCAGAATTGGTATTAATTTGCAAACTAGACACCATTAAATTAGGCTTGAATAAAGACGGAGTGGATGGGTCATTATACAAAGTAAAAAGTGTTTCCCCATGCTATTTTCCCCCCTACTGTTACTCACACCTTCTTGTCAACTGTTTGAAATGGGCCATCCTGATTATCACTACAAAAATTTTTTTCTCCTGCTGATAATAGCTCTCCTAATAGCTCACCTTCATTAATTACTCTCGTTACAGTTGATATGGCAACACACATTTTTTATGTTCTCTGTGTATATATATATTTTCCTACTGTATTTTCCACTGCATGCATCCAATGAAGTGGGTTTTAGCCCACGAAAGCTTATGCTCAAATAAATTTGTTAGTCTGTAAGGTGCCACAAGTACTCCTTCTTTTTTAAAATGAATTGTGTTTCACAATGCAGGCAAAATACACATGTATATTGATTTGAGGGGAGCATTTTTATTTGAGGGGAGTGGGACAAGAATCATTAAGCATTTCCAATTTCAGAATGGAGGAGGTCCGTCTGGGACCAGTTTACCATAGGCAGCAATACTTTGATCCTGCTCACATGAAGTCAAGTTTTGCCATTGACTTTAGTGGGAGCAGGATATGAAGGGCTGAAAATAGTCACATGCCCTTAAACTAGATAAAACATCTGCTACAAGGAAAATGTATGCATAGATTTTAATATTAAATATTAGTTTTAATCAATCAACATACAACTAGATGACTCCAATCCTACATTGGGCACGTTATGAAAAATAGTAAATCTTAAAGATTCACTTATGTCTTATGGCAAACTATCAGTCCTGAAATGTTTAAATGATGGGACATTTTTAGTACAATTTCAACAACACTTTCATTGTAAGCCTTTTGCACAGCTGAGCTAGCTGAGCGAGTGAGCCTTTCTTGGCACATCCACAGTCCCCAAAATGGGGTCCTCCCATACGGGAAGTAACCATGAGTGGGAATCAGGTATGTGTCTATTTTCCTGCCTCTCTTTCATTAAATGTAACAGCGTCACTAGCAGCAGGAAGTGTGATATCAGTGTACTCTCTTCCACCAATAAATGCATGTGGCTCCTCTGTTTAATTAAATTGTGCCTGCTGTCATTTTCCCAGTGCTGGTTTATGCAAGCCCATCGATGAACTGATTACAAGGTCACATCACAGTATGCCAGATGTATTGTTAGTCTAAAAGTATAAGGAGGTGACGAGATACTGTCAGTGGTTTCCTTGCAGTCATATGGTTTCCTTGCAGTCATATGGTTTATTAGGGAGTCATGATTCTGCTAACACTGTCTGCTGGAGTAATTGAAGAATAGTTCTGGTATTAAAGTGACACTGTCATGTTTATTTCAGCCTCAAAATGTAAGCTTTGTAAAAACAAGGTTTCCAAAAATCTATCAAGAGAAATTTTCTCATAATTTCTTTAAAATTCCAGTGGAAACTGTTTTTTAGTTGGATTTGAACATCCCCTGCTGTGTTTACAGTGCGCCAGGTGCTAATCACAGTGCTTAATCTATTGTTGAAACTATGAAGGTTTCAGGATTTGAATAGAATAAAACCTACATATTCCAATATGAGAGCCAAAACATGAAACTGACTAGTAACAAACATGACACTGACTAGCTAATTTACATTGTCCAGCCCAATGCAGTGCACAAAGAATAGGGGTTGCATTAATCATAAAAGGGACCTTAGATTTTAAAGCCTTTTGAGTTGACTCTAACCAAAACCCGTTTTTTGTCAATCTCAGCAGAGAAACTAAGAACTGATTGAGCGTGGAGACCGAACCCTTTTATTATAGCTGGGCAGTGGTAATGGTCCTTCCAATTTATGGAAGTGGCATATTGGCAAGATAGCATAGCTAAGTTTGTCCTGTTCATCCAATAGCTGATTTGTAGGTAGAGCTCCTTGCTCTCCAGTAGAACCAATCAGGAATTTTTTGATGAAGCTTGGGGTGTGGGGGAGGGGTGTCAGAAAAGACTGTTACATTTCTGCTGAAAGTTTCAATTAATCAGTTTCTGTATAACATGGGAGAGCCAGGGTTTCAAATCATTGCTCTGAATCAAGGAGCACAGGGACTTGAACAAATGGGTTTCCCACATCCCAGGTGAGTGCCCTAGCCTATTGGCTATTCTAAACTGGGTCTTGGGTGTGTTTTTTAGTGTGAAAATTTTTGAAAGATCTAGTTTCTCTTTCGTAGTGGAACAAAAAATGTCAAAACCTCAATTTTTCACAAAATGGAATTTTTGTGCTATTCTTCAGTGCTTTCAATCTGGCATTAGAACCTGCATTATTAAAACAAAGCTAAAGCTTTCTCTTATATAGGACTAGACTGCATTAGGACCCATGGGAAGCCTCGCTGCCCCAGGTGGAGAACTGGAACGGACTGTGCCTAGTAGACGGTACTCCTGTGGATGGAGGGTGTCTGCAACTTGCCTTGTCTGCTAGCAGGGGCGGCTCTAGCTTTTTTGCCGACCCAAGCACGGCAGGCAGGCTGCCTTCGGCGGCTTGCCTGCGGGAGGTCCCCGGTCCCGCGGATTTGGCGGCGTGCCTGCGGGATGTCCGCTGGTCCCGCGGCTTCGGCGTACCCGCCGCCGAATTGCCACTGAATCCGCGGGACCGGCGGACCTCCCACAGGCATGCCGCTGAAGACTGCCTGATTGCCGCCCTCGCAGGGACCGGCAGGGCGCCCCCCCACGGCTTGCCGCCCCAGGCATGCGCTTGGAGCGCTGGTGCCAGGAGCCGCCGCTGCTGCTAGGCTGCTGCAGGCTGCCTACTTTGTAGGCCAATGTGGAGAGTAGGGTAGAGGCATAGCCCCTCTCCTCTCTACCCCACTTAGGGTGGTGTGTGCTTTTAGGGTTGTGACATTACCCAAGGTACACTCTGGACTGTTGAACAGTTGAGTACCCTCAATTCTCTAACCTGGGGTGCCTTTTACACTGCTTTGCTGCAAGAACAACCACTCCTGGTCTGTTCACACACGGCCTCCAGTAGGTAATTCACTCCCACTTATGTTAAATGAATGCTATGGCCAGACATTCGTGAATTATATTGCATAGTGAAAACAGCAAATTACCAGTCCCAGACTTGTCCCCAGAAATGTGCATCTTGTATTGCCCAGCTCTTTCCTTCCGGACAATACAAGTTCAGAGAAAGTCCCTCATTTCATTATTAGAAAATGATATGCACAAGACCTGCTATCTCAAATGGAGGTTCCCAAATACACTGGTTTAGATAAAATAATAAAACAAGTTTATTAACTACACAAAGAAAGATTTTTAAGAAATTACAAGTAATGAGGCATAAAAGTCAGAATTTGGTTCCAAGAAAATAAAAGGTAAAAACGCAACTAACATATAACTTAGCACGCTAAATGAACTCAAAGCAAAGGTTTTTCTCATCACATGCTTCTGCAGTCTACTGGCTGGATGCCTTTCAGTCAGGACCCCTTCCCCAGTTCTGTGTCTTTTCAGGTGCTGGTGATACCGAGAGCAGAGAGAAAGGGAGGAGGAGTGATGTGTGTCCACTGTTCTCACTTCTTATAGCCATTTTCCTCCTTGAAGATCATCTCCAACTAGGGTTCAGGAAACAGGAGGTCTTGGGGATGGAAACCCCCAGCTGTTTCTTTGAAAATATGTAAATTTCTTGTTCAGACCCTTCTTCCTGCCAAAGAATGGCCACTTAACCAGGTGATAGTCCATTTGATTATATTGATACCTGGCTGAGGCATCAGTTTGCCTTTTGTTTCTGAGGAACTGGTTTGTGCCTGCTTTTTTAAACTTAGTAATGCCATACAGTAGAATCTTATAGCTTTACATACAATGTTGCCACACATATTTTACCAATACAATAATGTTCAGCAGATTATGAGTTTTCAAATGATAGCTCACAAGTCATACCTTGTACAAAATTTATCGTAGTCTCGTAAAAAGGGTGACCATAATGGTACAGACTGTCACAAGGGTATGCTCAGGACTGAAATCATGTCTAGTCTTTGTGCAGGTCACTCAACAGGGGGAGGAGAGAGACACCTGGCAACTTCCTCCCTCCATGTGCCTGCACAAGTGTCCCATAATATACAGCTTTATTTCTCAGACAGCTAATTGCCTGGGTTCACACTGAACTAGTGAATAATTATCACACATGTCACCTTGATAACATTTTAGGTTCTGCTTTAGTTAACTGAACTTTACAATGGTAAAAACAGGAAGGTCTAATTATGTATTCATAAATTCAAAGTATCCTCATTTTTAGGCCATTTTTTATTTCCCACTTTGTTTAATGAAGGAGAAAACTGTCTTTATTAGAAATGTCTCATACATCAGGAAACTAAGATAGTGATAATCAGCAAAGAATGACATCATGCTGTCTGCAGCATTTGACTCCAGCAGCTCTTTGTAGAACAGGGGTAAAGCCCTTGTAGGCAGAGCGGGGGTGGGCTATGGACTCCTCCCTAGGCATCTTTTATATGTCAGGATGCAATTTGTTCCTGTCAGGGACAGTTCTCTGGTACCCAAATAGTGGAGTGAATGGTATTTGAGGCAGGGGATCTCTTCCCCTCTGCTCTCAGTTAAGATGCAGTAAGCTTTGCTGTTTCGCTTTGCTGCATTTGGTCAGACTAGCGCCTTAGCATTATAAGTAAGGATGGATGAGCCCAGACAAACAGGGGGTCAGGTCTCCATAGCAGGAGAGGTCAAAAGAGCAGAAGCAACTCTCTCCAGCATGCTCCTCTGGGCACCATGCAGGTTTCCTAACTAAAATCTGCTTAGGAAGTAATGTTGTTCACAGCAGCATTAACTCCTCCCCTGTCGCGGCTAGCCTCAGGAGGAAACAGCCAATAGCAGCAAGACTTATTTAGATGCCATGATGCCAGGGGTCTGGAAAGGTTAAGGGTAAATCATAGGGGGGATGGCTAACTGTATAAATGACGCTGGGTCATATGAAAAATTTTGTTCATCCCAGTTACCTGGACATATGGTCTTTTCAGTTGACACAGATATCCTTCCAACCCTCTGCTTCTTGAATGAGTGATACTTTCTTCCAGGAAAAATGCTGTAAGAAAAGCTAGGAAGGAATGAGATGCACAGAGAATTGCGAAGTAGTGGGAAAATAAAAGTCATCATGTGATTTTCCCATACCTCCGTCTCTTCTTTCTGATGAGTGTAATATGGAATTAAAAACTTTAGTTTTAGAAATGATTAATGCCAGGTAAGAGAAATGAACCACCATCTCAAGCTGTCTCAATGCTATGTAAATAAGGATCCAGAATGAAACCCATTTGTCATAATGAAATGTGGTTTGGTGCCTCACTGCGGAGATGAGAAACAGAAGAGAAGCATCCAGTTTAGATTCTGAATGAACTTCCTTGCTGATTAATAACTGTTATTGTTGACTGAGGTATTTGTACTGTGCCTTGAATGAAAATAAGATTAGACTATTACAGTGCGTGTGTGTGTGTGTGTGTGTGTGTGCGCGCACTGCAACACACACAACCTCATTATTTTATTAATGCCTTAACATAAGGCTATGGACATCCAGAGTCAGTCAGTTAGACAGCTTGATTCTCCACTGAATGTAGACCAAATGTGACAGATAATTTTGTTGGATCAAACAGCAAGAGGTACATGAATGTCTGATCTTCAGTATCTGACATTTTCTACCAATTTATGTGTGCACTTCTTTCCACACAGAAAATCGCTTAGGAAAAAATACTTGGTATACTTTTGTCACTCTCAAATACTACAGCATGTGCCTATTAATTTCATTGGGTGACCCCTGGTTCTTATGTTATGGGAAGGGGGAAATAACACTTCCTTATTCACTTTCTCCACACCATTCATGATTATATAGGCATCTATCATATCCTCTCTTAGTCATCTCTTTTCCAAGCTGAAAAGTCCCAGTCTTATTAATCTCTCCTCATATGGAAGATGTTCCATATTCTTAATAATTTTTGTTGCCCTTCCCTGTAGCTTTTCCAACTCTAATGTATCTTTTTTGAGATGGGGTGATCAGAACTGCATATAGCATTCAAGGTGTGGGTGTATCACAGATTTAGATAGTGGCATTATGATAGATAATAAGACAGAAACTATCTCTTTCCTAATGGTTGCTAACATTCAGTTAGCTTTTTTTGACTGCTTCTGCATATTGAGCAGATGTTTTCAGAGAAGTATCCACAATAACTCCAAGATCTTTTTCTTGAGAGGTAACAGCTAATTTGACCCCATCATTTTGTATGTGTAGCTGGGATTATGTTTTCCAGTGTGCACTACTTTGCATTTATAAACATTGAATTTCATCTGCAATTTTCAGAGGGGTAGCCATATTAGTCTGGATCTGTAAAAAGCATGCATCTGACAAAGTGAATATTCACCCACGAAAGCTTATGCTCCAATACGTCTGTTAATCTATAAGGTGCCACAGGACTCTTTGTCGCTATCTGCAATTTTGTTGACCAGTCACTAGTTTTGTGAGAACCCTTTGTAATTCTTCGCAGTCTGCTTTGGACTTAACTATCTAGAGTAATTTTATATTGTCTGCAAATGTTGCCACTTCACTGTTTACCCCCTTTTCCAGATCATTTTTGAATATGTTGAACAGCACTGGTCCCAGAAAAGATACCTGAGGGACACCACTATTTACCGCTCTAGTCTGAAAACTGACCATTTATTCCCATTCTTTGTTTCCTGTCTTTTAACCAGTTACTGATCCATGAGAAGACCTTCCCTCTTATCCCATGACTAAGGCTACGATTTAATCACATTTTTAGTAAAAGCCATGGGCAGGTCATGGGCAAGAAACAAAAAATCATGGCCCATGACCTGCCCATGACTTATATCATAAATACCCGATTGAATCTTAGGAGGGAGGTGTTGCAGGAGTGGGAGCTCTGCGGGGCCTGTGGTACTAGCTGCCAGGGAGGGGGAGAGTCCCAGGGGCTCACTGCCAGGGGGACCCAGGGGAACCCACTGCCGGGGGGCCAGCAGCTACTCCGGCCGCCACCATGGGGGGAGTCTTGGGGGGGGGGGCAGAGGTGGCTCTGGCCACCTGGGGACCACTGCTGGGAGCCGCAGAATTGTGGCAGTTCCCGCCCCCACTGGACTGCTGCTTAGGCGGTCCCCGGAGCCAGCCGCTTCGGCCGCTGCTCAGGCGGTCCCCGGGGCCAGCTGCATTGGCCACTGCTCAGGTGGTCCCGGGGCCAGCTGCATTGGCCACTGGGGTCATCAGAGCAGCAGCTGGTATGGTTGGTTGTGGGGCCACCTGAGCAGCTGGCTGTGGGGCCGCTCCAGCAGTGGCTGGTGTGGCTGTCACCAGGGCCAGCTGCTCAGGTGGTCTTGGGGTCAGCCATACTGGCCGCTGCAGAAGTCACGGAGGTCACAGGAAGTCACGCAATCCGGGACTTCTGCACCCTCCATGACAAACATGGAGCCCTACCCATGACTGCTTACTTTGCTTTACAGTTCCAATAAGTGGCTTTATAAATCCTGGAACGAGGTCAAGTTGGTGATGACTGCATCTGAGACTCAGCTAACTTCAAGGTTCAGATGAAGACATGTGGCATAGCAAACACCAGCCAGCTCTCTTACTTTTCATTTTCTGTAGCTAATACTGTAAATATATTGTATAGTTTTTACTTGTCTACTTTTGAATATGAAATAGCCTTATTTAGAGCAAATCTCTGACAGGAGTTCTTTCATTACTAAGCTGATTAGAAATCCAGGAGCAACACAGCTGAGCTCTATTATAAGCTATCAGTAACAACCACTACTGGGAATTACTGTGTACTCCTGAAAGTGCAAAACCCATTTGAAGTCAGAATGAGAGATGTGGGAGAGTCAAAGAAGCTAGGGAGGTGACTGCGTAATGTTATCGGTTAATAGATTTAAAAAACATCGATTTCTTGAAGCTGTACTTACTAATGTACTGTAAAACCAGGCCCTCTGGAACTCTCCATCTCTTCAAGGCCAACCGGGGTAGCAAAGGAAGAAAATTATGACGTAAATCGGTTCCAGTTGGTGTCCTGATTGACTTGACTTTTTGAAATTCCATAACCATCAAATATACCTGAACTTTTCAGAGCACTGAATGACACAGCAGACATCTCCAAAAAGGGTTCTTATAAGACAGCATGGACATGCATTAGAGTTCATCATGAAAAACTGCTGAAGTGCAAAACCCTCAACGTGAATGAAAGCCTCAGAGGCTGCATTCAGCTGACAAAGATGTCATTGAAGTTGAAGGATAGTTTGCTCTCTCTTCCCACTAGTGTCTGACATCACCATTGTAATTCATGTCCGATGCAGGCTAATTATGCACCATTGCATCAGCACGCGAGCTAACAGCATGCACACTACTGTCACACACTGAAGTGTAGGCCGTGTGACCTAGTGGTTAGAGCAGAATCAGAGAGCAGAGCCTGAGATATGTGGCAAGCCAGTGGTCGGAGCCAGGAGTCAGGAGCCAGAACTGAGCCAAAGGGCAGAGCAGGAGTCATGGTGGGGAGACAAGCCAGTGGGCAGAGCCAGGAATCGGGGGGTGGGGGGGAGGTGGAGTCAAAGAAAGCCAGGGACTAGGGCTGGAGCAGAGCAGGGGCTGGACAGGAAGTAGGTTTGGCACAGTTGCAGGCGTGGAATGCATTGAGCAGGCACTGTGCTGCTCTTGCTACCAGGTTTAAACAGGGATCTGTTGGCCCTTCTGTCCAATCAGGGAGCACAGTCACTTAGTGAGGGTTCATTGGGCCCAGCCAAGCTCATTGGGTTGCTAGACAACCAGGCCCAGAGCCGGCTGAGTTCCTGACAGCTGCCAGCCTCAGTACAGAAGAAATCACAAGAGTCTTGGCTGATTTCTGTATTTTCTGGATAGGACATGGTTATGCACAACAGTACACCAGAACACTGTGACGCAATGGCTCATGTGATGATGTAAGCCTTACACAGCATTCGCAGTGATTTCACAACACAGTCATATGTGATGTAGAGAAGACTACACAGAAATAACAAAAATACCAATCTGGAATAGCCTCTGCGGGTAAACAGCATGGGTTTGAGCAGCATAAGGGTATTCCTTGTATATAAGAACAGCAATAAGGGAATGCAATGCTCCTGAAAGCAGGCAGTAGAATTACAGGCCTGTAAAATGACCGACAGTAGAATAACAGGCCTGCAATGACACAAGCAGAGGCAGTACAAGCTTGTCCAAGTTCCCCCTCTGATGTACTTCACCATGAACTTGGAGGGATCACTTATTTTAGCAGGTCTATATCCACATTCAGTTCTCAGTATTTCTGTTGACATGGCCAACAAGCTTGACAATAGAATAGAGCAGCGTTTCTTCAACTGGGGTCCGTGAGGACACTCCAGGGGGTCCGGAAGTCATATCCGGGGCCGCCAGCCCCACTGATCAACTCCTTCCCCTCCCTCCCAGTGCCTCCTGCAAGCCATGGAACAGCTGTTCAGCAGCATGCAGGAGGCTCTGGGAGCGAGGAGGAGTGGGGACGGGACACACTAAGGGGAGGGGCAGAAAGAGGCTGGAAAGAAGAGGGGCAGGGGCAGAGCAGGGCGGGTGGGGCCTTGGGGGAGTGGAGGCGGAGCCTGGGGCTGAGCGGGGGACTTAGGGGTCCACGAAAAAATTTAAGTCAAAATGCTGGTCCTTGGATTGCTAAAGTTTGAGAACCGCTGGTATAGAGGGCATTGCGCTAAGAATATTTATATAGTAGGAACCGCTGGCTGCATGGTATGGATTAGATCTGCTCACCTGAACCAGTGTGGGCAATGGTGGAAAATCTTTCAAAAATTTCCCTTACGGTAAATGATTCATGTCAGATTCTGCATAAAACTTCCCAGCCTTAAATTGCCCTACCCTCAACTTGTGGCATTTTTGTTTGTTTGTTGTTGTTATTCCAAATACTGAGTATGCTTTGGTCTGTTAAATTGTGTTGTCCACCTTTTTTTTGACTGCATTGCGAGGCATAAAAACCTCCCTTTCAAACAGTGTTTACACTAGGGATAGTTAGAAAGAAATTTGTACCAGTGCTACTACTTGTGCAGCTGAACCACTGTTAAGAGTGGGGAGGTGTCCCAAAAAAGTCCCTAGTGTAGACGTGGCATTCAACATAAGGGTGCAAATGTTGGGTGCTAACTGCCCACCTTCTATTATTCTTATTTAAGGCCTTTCAAGCACTGGAGTGTTAACCTGTCAGTGATCTGATGTATCTGCAGTGGCTCTCTGCAACAAGAGACAGGCAAAGTATGAGAGTGTTGCAATGCAGTGAGTATGAATCCAGTGCAACTATATGACCTTTATCTGCTAGAGGTTACCAATCAGTCTTCTATGCATTCATATACTAGCCCCCACAACTAGATAGTTATTAGATGGACAAAACAATAGCAAGGGAGACAAATGGATGACCCAATGACTATACGAATACAGTCCTGTTATTCGCATTCATCTCATGTGTTTCACTAAGCCATTCTGACTCAGTCCTTCAGAGAGAGGACCAAATGCTCTGATTTCAGTGGAGTTAAGCCAGCAGCAAATTTGGCCCAGAGATTTATTTTTGTGTTGTCAGTTGTCAGCCTTATATTTGGAACCAAAAGGAGCAGGTGGAAGCAATTCTAGTAACAATTGTGCCCTTGTAGTGTGCTTCAATGAAACAAAAAATTACAAATAGGTCTTTTCCATCTATAATTGTATGTCAGCTATGATCTTCAGAAGCGCAGTAGTGCTGGTTGACTGTAAGCCAACTGATTTTTAATTCTCATTCATTTAGGGCTCTGGAAGCAACAGCAATACAATTTTACAGTACCAATTTCAGGATGATTAGAGCATAAGCTATTTCATTGCTGTTCCTCCAGCTTCTGAGGTGCAGCTATTTAGCCCCAGATATCCCATGATTTTCTGTGACAATTTCAATGAAATATTGCTATTATAACTTATGACTAATAATTATTTTAATATTTATGCAGAATCTTTGGTGTGATTGAGATATTTGCCTCAGAGACCTCACCTACACTAGGAAAATGACCTCCTGCCGACATTGGGTCTCCTGGAACTAGTGCTGGAAGAGTTTAACCACAAGTGAGAATGGGACATGATCATTTTCAATGCTGTTACAGGTATTGTTCTTGAGACTTAGTTGGGGCAGCTCACGGGGACATATGCTGACAACAACTGTCAGCAATGGGTCAATTTCCTAATGTTGATGAAGTCTCTGAGGCAAGGCAAGTCTCATAACATTAGTATCAGTAAAGAGCCAGTCACACCAATGGTGCTATATAAATAACAACATAATCATTAGCAATAATAATTAATGCTCATATTTCATTGAAATAACAAGAAGAGATCGTGGATTATCCCATGGCACCAGTTGTGCATGAACAGAGGTATATTCTACTCCATCTTCATACATAGCACAGTAGCAACAAAGCAGTTAAAAGTGTAAGGATAAGGCAGTCACCCACTGCACTTTTATACTTCAGATTGCAAGAACCACGGAAAGATAATTTCCTCCTAGTAAACCCTAAGGAACTGGTTTTTTAACAAAAGTGATAATGCTTTTATTAACCTCATTTTTTTCTTATATGTAGGCAGTGCTCAGTGCTTTGAGAAAGCTTTGCGACATTTCAAAGGTCATGATTTGAAGGGCATTTCATAATTTACTGAGTCAGAAGGAGAGCAAGATCCAGACTTTATGGTTCTCAGCTTGGGACAGCTTTCTAAGGAGCTTTAATTACCTGGCACAAAAGCTGGGCCACGTGTTGGGACCACATTCTGCCATTGTTAGTTTCTGGCTCAGAGGAATGCTCCTCCAGCAATTACAATTTTTCATTTGTGAGAAAGTACTTTGATGAATCAGCCAGGTGGTAGTTTAATTACAGAGATCAAGCATGATCTCATTTTGATTCAGGAAAAGGCTTTTGAATACTAAAATCATTCCATTAGCTCAATGTTTTCCATGCGGATTTGGTGGGAGTCAATAAAGACACATGGTACTATTAGGCAGGATGAGGGGCAATGGGGAGGGAGACTTTTTTGTGAGATTTCGCAGTTTTGGTGTGTGATTAGGCTTTTTGTTTTGAGTCCTGACCAGCAGAATTTTAATCAGGAAAAACAAGGGAATGCAAGTGTCTTAGGAAAATCACAGGGAAATATATTAACATCAAATGAATCAGGTGGCAAAAATAGGACTGCACTATTAGTGCTCTACACTTGTTTGAGGGGACATGACTGGATTTACGGGAATGAAAAATAGTGAGCAATTTTATATTTGTATGGGACTATATAAAGAGACTGGGGAGGGGGCAAACAGAGATGAGTGTGTCCAGTGACAACAACCAACAAATTAAGGAAAAACTAGCCAAAGGAGGAGCAGGAGAAATGAGTAAATTAGAACCGAATATTTTCAATAGGAGTGTAATGGGGTCCACTCACCTCTCGCGAGCGCCCCCGTTGGCCAAGTGTGTGTGCCTGCACTTTCTCTCTGATGTTTGTGGTGACTCCTGAGGAGAGACCGCTATCAATATACATAGCTCATGGAGCTCATCACTTTAGTAGATGACTGCATGCTGTACTTGTGGATGATCCTCAGTGGGAAGACAATCACAGGGAACTACTTTGGGGTCTTGTTCATGACCACATACTAGTAGGGCAGAGTTGTACTCATGACATGGAATAAGCAGCCATAGCTGCAAAACTTTAGAATGGGGAAGCAGACTTTCCTGAGTGTCGTGGGTGAGCTAGCCACAACATTACAGTACCAGACCACAAGGATGAGAACTCCCCTCCTCATGAAACAGAGTGGTGTGAACACCTCGTGGATAATCACTGGTCAGTTGGCAACAGTTTGGAGGTGGGAGCTGGGGTGCTGGAACAATTTATATAGTGGGGGTGCTGAGAGCCATTGAACCAAACTGTAAATCCAGTATATAAATGAAACCACTTCAAGCCAAGGGTTGCAGCAGCACCCCCAGCACTCCTAGTTCCAGCACCTATGGTGGGTGGTGTATGATGGGTGCTTCTGTGGGGGAGGTTTTCAGGGCAATCCATAGTGTGCTGCAGGGGGAGGAGATCAAGGTGGCCAACATTCCAGAGATCACTGAGAGAATTAAGAAGTTGGGGTACTTGAACTGTGCAGATTTCACTGAGGTAACCCATGTGGTACAAAATCCCAGGAGTACAGTAACAGAAAGAGGCACGGTCAACAGTGATTCAGGCTTTGGGGGTCATTGTGGAAGATTCATGGATGTGTCAATAGGATGCCAGGCAGACTCCATCATGCTAGAATTTTCACAAATCTAGACTTTTGAAGATTGGACAAAGAGGAACTCTACACCTGCTGAACAACATTGACGTTAATGGTGTTTCTGTCCCCACTGTGATTCTGGGTGACCTGCTTACTCACTTGTAAGCAGAGTCAGGATGAGCTCTACCCTGACATCTGGTGGTGAATTATGGCGAGTGTGGAAAAGAACTCCAGGGGCGGATCTCGTTTGCATAGGCACACCCACACGCCTAGCATGAGCCCACAGCAACCAAAAGTGGTTACTTTGGCTGGTGTGGGATCCCCAGTTTCTCTGTTATTGGGGCAGGAAGAATAAAGTTTTGTTACCCTGATTCTGTGAATCAAGGCCAGTGGAACTGTTGTATGACAGAAGGACTGAGTGAATCCGTCACCATTACCTAAGTAGCATTTGCTTGTCAAGGGGCATGGGTTACAAAACCCAGTGAATTGAGAGAGGTTGGGGGCAGGTATTGGTACCTGGTGGTGTGGGGCCCCTGCGTGAGCCTGAAACACCAATTGCACCTCCTCCTCTCTTCACTGTTGAATGTCAGAGCTAACTTTGATTCCCTTAGGAGTCTAGTTACAGGCTGCTGAGCTGAGTTCACTTTGGGCCACTAGTGCACCAGCACTGGGGCTCCCCTACTATGAGCTGAAATCACAAAAGAGCTAAAGTTACTAAGAGCTGAGATCACTGAGGCTGTGTTAACTAGTGGGGGAGCCTGAATTGCTAAGCGGCTGGCGGAGCAGTTTGCGGGGACGGCTGGAGGAGCAGCTAGCCGAGTGGAGCCTCGCGGGGACGGTTGGAGCAGAGCAGAGCGGAGCTGAGCGGCTCACAGGTCGGTGAGCGGAGCAGAGCAGCTGGAGGAGCAGCTGGCAGAGCGGAGCCTTGCGGGGACGGTCGGAGCGGAGTGGAGCCGGGCGGCTCACAGGTCGGTGAGCGGAGCAGAGCAGAGCAGTTCGTGGGACGGCAGGAGCGGCTCGTGGTGAAGGCTGCGGCGGAACCCCACGGAGAGGCGGCCGGTTGGTCTCGGATCACGTAAGGTGCCCCTTAACACCCTGCGTGCGCCCCCCCTTTTACTCTGGGGCTGCACTGACCAGGGACAGAGACTTTGGGGGGTTGTTGGACTTTTGGGACTTTGGGTGGTTGCTGGACCCAAGAGACTTTGGGGGTGTTGGACTTTGGGGACTCTGGGTGATTTTTGGGTTGCTGGATTCAAGAACCAAAGGGAAAAGGACACAGCCCAATTTGCTGGGGTGGGTTTTGCTCATGGTTTGTGTTGTGAATCCTGTTTGTGGTGTTTTTCCAATTTTATGCTGATGTCGTTTACCTCATGTTATTAAACATTTTCTGCTACACTCAGACTCCGTGCTTGCGAGAGGGGAAGTATTGCCTCTTAGAGGTACCCAGGGGGGTGGCATGTAATTGTCCCAGGTCACTGGGTGGGGGCTCGAGCCGGTTTTGCATTGTGTTATTGAACGGAACCCCTAGATACAGAACCCGGCCCTTGTTGCTGCCAACTTAGATGGGCAGAAGGGTTACATATATAATCTGCTGGTGACACAAACTACAGCATTTGAGAGTAGCCTACCTCAAAGGCAACTGGTTTTATTTTAATAGGTGAGAGTTCTTGGAAGACTACTCGATGACAAATTATGAGGAATTAACAAATAAAGATGTATGAGCAAGTCAAATCAGTGGGAATTTTTAAAATGATGATGATTGCATAGCACCAAGAATGTACATGGAGCCATACAGTGGAAAATCTGTGTTAAAAAGGTAGCTACACCCTTAGCCCAGAACGACTTTGAATCTAATGGCCCCAGCAAAGACAAACATTGCAAACAAGACAGAAAGAGTGGGATTACAAGCAGACTTTAGGCTGAGCGGTGCAGCACCTAACTTTTAAGCACCCTGCCACCAAGTGCAATTCACAGCCCCAAGTTGGGTGCCTAGGCTCCCTGTACAAATCATGGTAATAGACACATTCCTGGTTTTCATCCAAAGACTCAATGGAATTAGATATGACTGTTGAAACACAAATTAACAGTATGCTTTACCACTGCAGAATTAAAACATACACCCTCAGAAAGAGCTAGTCACTTTAGCTGGGAGCTATGCACTAGAAAATTAAGAGCAAGAGGTAAAAGGGTTGGAGCAAAGAGAGAACTGAGAGTTATAAAGCAAAACGTACATATTTTCTTATAGCATGGAATACTGACATTACAAGTGAGATTAATGCATGCAGCAGTTTACAAGCATTTCACAGTCTAAACACTAAATACATTCTTATCAGACTAACAGCTATTTTGAGCAAAATTAACATAAAGATGAATTGATTTGGACTCCTTTAGTAAGGCTTTTGATACTGGGGCTTTCCCTAAACAAGCAGCGTCCCAAGTTTGGGAAAAACTGGTCTAGATAATACTTAGTCCTGCCTTGAGTGCAAGGAACTGGACTAGATGACCTCTCAAGGTCCCTTCCAGTTCTATGATTCTATGATTTAGGAACAAGGAAAAGAGCATATGGTTTAAAAGGGAGCAAGGGGGCTCCTGGATATGGACAGCCAAGTAGGGAGTGTGAGGTTCAGATTATCTTTGTCTCTTCTGTGGGAGCACAGCTGCCTTTTCTGCAAGCACCTCACACATTCACAGCCAGAACTGTAGCAGTCATCACTAGAAATTTATACAGCTAATGTTTAAACATATTAAATTTCTTAGATGAATTTCTCTTATGGAACCTTATTAGTGGGAGAAATGCAATACTGGTGACAGAGTAGACTAGAAAGGACTTTGCATTTATATAGCACCTTTAATAGGCAAGTTAACGCAAAATGTTTTTTGGAGTGATGACTCCAACCCATCTGTTTCCTTCCCTTGGCACAGAGGGGAGGAGAAAGATTTTAAAGTCTTAGATGATGGCCGGCAGGGACTGAGAAATATGTTGTGCTCCTCTCACACTACTTAGCTGGTGGCAGTCCTTCTGTGAACTACTCAACAGAGCCCCTGTATTGGGAAACATGGATGGCTTGGAAGGACGAGAAGCTGGAGATCTAAATGACACATTGCACTCATGAAGTGATGGAATTTAAGCCATAAAAAGTCTCATAAATTACTGTTGCTATAAATAGCAGTAAATTATACTTCCCATCGGGAGTGCTGCTAACATTGGGTAGCCAAGGGCAGCATGACACTTTGTTATACCAATAAAAACTAGCAGGATCTTATTAAAGGGGACAAGATAAAGATGCCACATTTATTATGATAACAATTTGATTTATGACCAATAACTAATATCTTAATCCTTATACACACACATTATACCTAATACCTATACACACACACACACACATTTACACACACACACATCCATCAGATGTTCTGCAGCTGCTGCATAGTTACCAGTCCTGCTTGAGTCTGTGGCTTGAGTTTGCAGCTTGGGTTCGTAGCTTGTGGCGGCTAACTGGACAGGAAAGCCGAGCACAAGGACGAGCTGGGTCTCTGTTGGGCATGCACCGATGCCCTTCCACGTTGGCAGCAGAATGTTACCCTCCTCCAAAGTTTTCCATCTCACCCATTCTTTTTTGTAGGCTTTAGTTTGAATTCAGAGTCTATAGGTCTTGCTGTGTCACGCTGCCTCCAGGTTTGGTGATTGATCACCCGTCAATTGCAGACATGACTTTCAGCCTCGGACCGGGCTTTGGTCTTCCTTCTATTGTACCTTTTCTTTTTAGGGTGGATTCTTCTTACTTTGTTAGGGCTCTTGTCTGCATCTTCAGCAGTTGGTGTTTGAACTCTATTTAATCAGGACAGGCTGGGGCTGGAGGTTGATTCCATCATCCATACATACCTCATTCACACATCTAAATTAAACTAATAAGATTACAGCAGGGTTTGCAAAAATGAAGGTTGCAGCAAGCCCTTACAAAATGGAGTAAGTGTTTTAAAATGGGGTTTGAATTACAATATGGCAAACAGTGAACAGAAGTTACAATATAGACAAGTATAATGGATGGCAAACAGTGAACAGAAGTTATACTGTAGGCAAGTGTAATAAATGGTGAACAGAAGTTACAATACTGAAACAGTGCAAGTCTCAGTGATTTAAGCAGGAATTGGATTGATAGTGAAACTTACAAAGGCAGCCGACTGAACAGCTCTGGCTCTTAACAAGCATCTTAATTGTTAATTAGCCAGTTATTGGGGTAACCGGTTTTATGAATGAATATTGTTTCATTCATAAAACTTTACTTATGAAGTTACATTAATAATCAGTTCTACAGCCTCTGCCAGCCATCTTCCCAATGCTGGGAGGGGCAGAAGGGGAATGGAGCCAGGGTCCCTGCCTGAAGATCCACAGGGTTTTCCCTCACTAATCCTATGCATCCTTGGCCTCCCCCATTTGATCTGTAACCCAGCCTCTTCCCAGACCTGCATTGTTGTGGGCTCAGCCTCCCAGACAGGACCAAGCACGGAACAGAGTCAGCCCAGCAAACATATATATTTTACATTAAGTCCTCCCCTTCTGTGCATGGTTATACAGAAAGGAGTACTGATAGAACCCATAGTACGACAACTGTGTAATTAACTATATATAATGTGTTATCGGTCCCTTCATTGCTGAGTCTCTGCTGCAGCACAATTCTGCAGTATGATTTGAAGTGCTGACGATTCACAGCAGGTGCGTTTTGTCCCACATACCAGCTAAGTGAGGCAGCAGTGAAGAAGGTAATTACTATCACAGATCCAGAATTTCCTTATTACTGTCTAATAGAGAAAACGTTGCAACTCTCAGAACCCCCGGGGATAGCAGGGTCAGCTGCAGAGGCACAGAGCCTCTGCACAGTTCCTCAGACCCTCTTCCACAACCTGGTCCCCAATGGTCACCACCCCAAAAAAAACCTTCTAGGGGCTTTACCATGCAAAGCAGAGAGGAAACCCACAGGTACTAATGCTCACTGGGTCAGCATTATCTTGCACAAGGAAACCAGTGTGACAATACTGTATGTGGAATGGAAGGTATTCTCACAGTGCTGCTTCTTCCACAGTCGTGGAGGCCTGACACTTTATAGTAGTCTTGGAGGGTTTTTCACATGATAAAAGTGAAGGGAAGAACAATCTGCAGAATCAGTTTCCACCAGATTTGGCCCTCCGCCCCACCATATACATACTGAAAAGACTATATGGGCCTAAGTGCAAACTATTCTAGTCCAGTAGTAGTAACGAGATCTGTAGTCCTTGATAATAATATCCCAGATACTATCACAAGGCAAACATCATAGTATTCATACAGGAGCAAAGGACATTTATAGATTCAGGGTTTAAGACCAGAAGGGACCATTAGCTCATATAGTCTGACCTGTATATCACAGGCCATTAAAATTCACCAACTTGTCCCCATATTGTGGCCAATAACTTGTGTTTGATGAAGTATAATTTGTGTTTGGCTAAAGCGTATCTTCTAGAAAGGCATCCATTCATGATTTGAAGACATCAAGAGTTGGAGAATCCATCACTTCCCTTGGTAGTTTGTTCCAATGGTGAATCACCTTCACCGTTAAAACATTGTACCTCATTTCTAATTTGAATTTGTCTGGCTTCAGCTTCCAACCATTGGTTCTTGTGATGCCTTTCTCTGCTAGATTGAAGATCTCTTTAGTAGCCAGCATAATGTACCCGTGAAGGTACTTATACACTGTAATCACATCATCTCTTAATCTCCTTTTTGATAAACTAAACCAGTGGTTCTCAACCAGGGATACACGTACTCCTGGGGGTATGCAGACATCTTCCAGGGGGTACAGAGAATCATAAAATCATAGGACTGGAAGGGACCTCAAGAGGTCATCTAATCTAATCCCCTGCACTCATGGCAGGTCTAAGTATTATCTAGACCATCCCTGACAGGTGTTTGTCTAACCTACTCTTAAAAATCTCCAATGATGGAGATTCTACAACCTCCCTAGGCACAGGAAAACTTTGTAACAACATACAAGCAGATTAATATGGCTTAAGATTGTCATTTATGAAAATAATATCTGCCCACAGTAGATGAGGTAGCTGATCAGAACTACAAGATACTTTCCTCCAAAAGATCTTTTGTGACAATAGCTGAAGCATACTGAACTAAATTTCATCTTGTCATTATATTTACTTTCCAGAGCTCAGCCTTTGCTCCCCACCAATAAAATCACAAATCCACACCATCTCCGCTTCCTACGTTCACCCAATTCAGATCCCATTGACCAGCGCACCAGCAATGGATTTATCCTCTGAGCACTGCACTGTTGCTTTCAACCCTTAACTACACGTACACTAAATCTCTTTTACCAAATGTTTAGAGCCAGATTCTGCCTCCCTTACAATGACTCCTTACAGAGGAAGTTATTACGGAGAGTGAGTAACGGTGGCAGAATTTGGTCCACAATAAGTGACAGAAGAAGCAAAAGACTAACATGGCTTGAATCATGTGCTTTCAGATTTTTAGAAAATACCCCTCTACCTTATAATAACTGCAGAAAAGCAGAATGAGATTAAAGTTTATGATCTGACTATTAATTAGATCCTTAATCAAATTTGGAATGTTACTTGGCATACCATATGCTTGGTTTCAGCTCATGTAACAGAAATTATTTATAAATGGGAAAAGAATCAATGCTGCAGTAACTAAGTTCTTTTTTGTACAGTTGTACAATGTGCTATTGTAATGTGACAAGGCACATTGAAGCTGGTGATGCCTTCAAGGGGCGAGGGAGTATGTTACTATCCCCACCTTACTGTAATTTCTGTGAGGAGAAAAGCAGAGTTGTTGATGTTCTGAGCTTGTGCAAGATGCGTTTTTAAAGTATTCCCAACTCCATGTTTTTAGTGTATAACAATTTAGAGCCAAATGCTTCCCTCTATTGTGCACTTCCTGAAAACTGGTTTGAAAATTGAGGTTGGAGGGGAAAGCAGCCTAAGCAGTGTGTTTTCCCCTCCCTCCCAGTTGCCTCTCTATACAACACAGCTCATTTGAAGATCAACAGGGTCTGATGAGATATGATTGCCAAGATGGAAGGCACAGTCAAAGAGCAGCTGCAGGGACATAGCACATACATATATTAGTCTGTTTCTCCTTCCATCACCCATTTCTGCATGTTTTGACAGAAAACTCATTGTGTAGCATCAGCCGGAGAAAAAACCAGGGGAGAAGCACACAGCTGCTTCAGCACTGATGTGTTACATTCTCAGGATCATTCAGTGATTCAGTCCTGTGAATAGTGTGAACCTTTCTCTCCCTTGGGGGAGCTCTTTCCTTCTGAGATGCTCTGAACCTGATCCCACTGAAGTCAATAGAAGCTTTTGCTATTCACATTGGCAGGCTCTTGACCAGCTAATGGCAAAGAGAGTTAAAGCCCTGAGAGCAGCTGGCTGGAAAAACACATTAATGAAGAACTTATAAATCTTAATTAGTGACAGTAATAGTGACTGCATAAGCCAACAACTCTCAATCTTTTCCATACCAGGACCACCCTTCCTCCCTATAGCCCCTTTCATCTACTTGGTGTCTAGCTGAGACAACCTCCCTCCCCACTAGCAGTCTGTGATCTCCTGATACCCATTCATGACAACCAATTTAATAATAATAAAAAAGCAGGTTCCTAAGGACAAACAAGTAACTGAAACATCTGTACCTGCACATAAGAATTTGCAGAATTGCTATTTCACAGCTTGAACGAGGCAGTAGGAAGAGGTGAAGAAATATAATTGCAGTCCAAGAAAAGAACTTTCTGTACATAACATGAAACAATTCTCACCCATGGAGGTGAATCATGAATGCTACACACACAAAAATAAATCATGAAAATCAGAAAAATTGGATGATTTTAAAAACACCTATATGTGAGAAATTCTTTGCATAAGACCAGGAAGACAAAATAAAAATATAGTTGCTAAGCTAAATATGCAATCAGAAAGAAGTTTTAAAACTTTGTAAGAAGTAGTTGTATGGAAATATTGGTTGCCCTGACACAGAATGCCCATGTATGTACTACATAAGTCTCACAGACAACATTTTTCTGGCTGACTAAAATGAAGGTGATAGGTCTATGTAGGGCAAAACTTGTTGGTAGCTGGCTTGAGACTCTGATTAAATATGAATGGCTCCATAATCAGTGCATGAAAGAAGTTAAGTAGTAAAGCCAAAAAGATGACCCCCTGGCCCAACCATTATTACGAGTTAGAGAACGTAAACAACTGAAATTCCCCAAAGCCATAGATGTTAGAAGTGGAACGACTTGCTGGACTTCATAGATCATCTGTTCCATCTCTGTGACAACGCAGGATTGCTTCTTTACAATACACTTCCTAGTGCTTTATTCGGTCTAGTTTTAAATGTCCAAATCAACTGGGCTTTCATCACTTCTACTGGGAGAATGTTTCACAGCCTAATGGACCTCACTAATTTTCCTGACATTCAACCTCATTTTTTTCATTTTTTCATTTCATTGCATTATTTAGCCTTACCACTTCATCAAGCACAGTAGTTATGCCTACTTTTACCATACATGATAATTTTTCTCTCTTTTTGGTGCTCACATGCTTTGGGCTGCAAACATTGAGATCTTCTGCGTTTTCAGTGTAAAGTGGAAATGGATTAAATGCTTTAGAAAAATAAGAGCCAACTGATGTAACAATAGTCATCAGAATTAGGGATATCAACCATTGCCAAAGTAACAGCTATGCTATCTACATCAAAGTCATATGTTATACCCACACAAAAGGAACAGAAGACATCTAAACACAATCAAGAAGGACACTGGCTCTGCATTTGTTGAGGACATCCAAAATGCTACTTATAGTGCTCCTGTGCTAAAAGAAGTAACATATGCCCACCCAGTCACAGACAATGAAAAATGCAGTAGCAATAAACATGGGCTCCAGCTGTCAGATTCACTCCAGCTGCTGAAAAGGCCATTACAGAAGGCTTTGTGCTGAGAACAAGAAGTGGCCAGGTAACCAAAAAGCAGTTGAGGTTCAGCGATAGTAGTTCAGGACAGGTGTCTGATAAGAGGCAAAATAATCCCCTTTTCTCTCCAGGAGATTGAGATAATCTTCCCTGACCTCCCTCCTGCACATTTCTATTTATGTGTTTTATTAATTTTAATGAGATATCATTTTATTTTCATTTAATATAAAATAAATAAATGTAGGGGAGGAGGAAGATATAACAGTAACCATTAGAATCAGTGGATGTGCCCTGCCATAGGACAGAAGTATCTCTGAGAAATGTCATGTGCCTGAGACCAAGAAATAAAAACTAGCATTTTACCAGCACTCTGACATGTCACACCTTTATTACAACCTGAACCTTTGTCCACAACTCAGATCAAACTGATCCCAAACTTTTTTCTGAGTGTGACATACCAGGGCACAATCCAGACTAGTCGGGGGCTGTGTACCCCTGTCCTGTAACCTGGGGTGCCATTTACATTGTTTTGCTGCTATAGCCTCCAGTCTGGACTGGTCTTAAACAGCCTCCAAGTTACTCCCAGCTATGTCTGTGTGTGTGTGCTGCAGCCAGCCAGCCACACCTTGGCTTTTACCAGTCTGAGTTATGCTGCAGGGTGACCCCCAACACACCCCCAGTCCCAGATTTCCCCAAAGAAATGTATGTCCTGTACTGCCCAGCCCTCTCCTGGACAGTTCAACATATTCAATTTGTTATTTCTTTAAGGGAATAACATGCCAGCTTATTATCTTAAATAGTTATCCAGACAATTCAATTTAAACACGCTGCATTAGATAAAACAGTAAAACAAGTTTAATAACTACAAAGAGAGAGATTTTAAGTAAGTGCAAGTAATGAGGCATAAAAGTCAGAAAAATAAAGATAAAACATTTACTAGTGCCTAAGGGATAGCTGAGCATTGACCTGCTAAACCCAGGGTTGTGACTTCAGTCCTTAAGGATGTCATTTAGGAATCTGGGGCAAAAATCTGTCTGGGGATTAGTCCTGCTTTGAGCAGGGGGTTGGACTAGATGACCTCCTGAGGTCCCTTCCAACCCTGATATTCTATGATTCTATATTAGAGCCAAGCAAAATTTCTTACCACATGCTTCCAGCAAGGTTACTGACCAAACTCTTCAGGTGAGGATCCCTCCCACAAAGTCCTTTTGTTTTCTCAGGTGCCGAGAATGTGCTGGGCAGGGAGAGAGAGGGGAGGGTGTCTGTCCCTTTTTTTTAGAGTCTCTTCCCCGCTTTGAGAAGCATTTCCAGCTGGGAGCAAGGCAACAGGCAGTCTAGTGAAGAAAGAAAACTCCATACTGTTTCTTTGCTAAAATGTAGATTTTTGTCCCTGCCCAGTTCCTTGCCAAAGAATGGCCATTTAGCAGGTAATGGTCCATCAGCCTTGTTAACACCCGCTGAGGCATCAGAGCTTGCCCTTTGTCTCTGAGAAACTGGTTTAGCCACACCCCAGATTTATCTGGGAAACATACTTCTATCATGATTTCAGCTTATGTTTATAATTTTACATATAATGTTGCTACGTGCATTTTGTCATGATATTCTTGATGAGCAAGTTATTTAAATAATACCTCACACGGCATACCTTGTACAAACATTATTACAATAGTGTGTAGGGTGAACACAGGGGTATACTCTGTCAAACTGAGGTTGGCAAAAATGTAGTCAATTTTTATTTTTGAAAGGCTATGTCCTTCTGCACGTTCCAGTCTTGTCTGGAAAACAGAAACACTTCAGTCCTGTGAGAAAGGCTGTTTATAGTATTTGATAATATAAGCATCAAAACTTTTGTTATCAAAACCAAACCTTAAGAAGATCACCACTGGCAGGCTAACGCAGTTTGCATTGCCACTATTGATGGGAGTTCAACATTCATTGCTTTCAAGGAATTAATATTCATAAGGCACATTTCACCATTTTGTTTGTTTTGTCTTTTTTGAGTGTATCAGGTTTTCCTATTACCAGGCTTTTGAATCTCCTCATGGCTTTCTCACCAGGTTATACGACTCAATACTATGGATGGTGTTAAGCAGTAAAATGAGCAATAGAACTAAAGGACAAGAAGCCTTTTTTCTGCTACCAACTTTTGAATCCTTTTTAAAAAGAAATGTCTTTGTTAAGAAATGTGCTTTAAATGAGATTAATTCTCAGTTTAGGGTTGCCAACCCTCCAGGATTGTCCTGAAGTCTCCAGGAATTAAAGATTAATCTTTAATTAAAGATTATGTTATATGTGATGAAATCTTCAGGAATACATCCAACCAAAATTGGCAACCCTATCACAGCTTTCCTCAGAAGGCTCTGTTTCCTTGTATCATTCATGTATCTTTCAAAGCTGTGTTTTAAAATCTCAGGCACTCTCCTGACTTGATGTTTTCATTTTATAATGGTGTAATACAGTTACAAGATAATTTGCATTTAGATTATGGTTTCTCTGTAGGGCCACCTTAACATTGGATGTATGAATTTCATCATCTCACTTTCCACTGAAGTTCTTAATATTTCATGAGATACACACATTAGATAACAGCAAAAGCACTTTGTGTGCAAAACACTCTTAAACAACAATAAGCAAACAGATCTCATACCCTCTGTCCTCATAAAAGGGAATATTTTGCTGCAGCTGCAAGTATACACATCAGTGCCATCTTATCCCAGAACTAGGTCAGCTCAAGTGGCCTAATCACTTCGTATGGGTAGTGGAAGACAGGCTGATGTGCTAATACTTAATTCGCACCCTTAAATTAATATTTGGAATAAACATCACTGTCTGTCAATATATTCTTAGTGTATTCCAATAGATAATGGCTTCCCCAGTTCCTCAATTATGATGACCATCTATATCTAATTTATCACCAGTCTATACATTTGTACAAAATGAAAAATGGTGGTAGTAATGCTAATAATATAGTTTGGGAATTTTACCTCTGCTGGAAAGTTATAGTATATGAAGACATGAAGGATACAAGGCCTTCAAATCTTACATCAAAGAGAAAAAGATTCTCCAGAAATTTGAAAAATGTGTTATTTGCCAAGAAAATCAAAACAATGCAAAACTGTCAAAAGCCACCAGTGCTGTGTAGATTTCTGTGCTGTTGGCAGCAGAAGCCAGGAGAGGTAACTTGTACTGGTGACTATGGGATGAGTTCACTGGTTTAGATGATGTGCCACCAATACTCTCACCATCACCAGTATTCTCACGATCGTCTTGAGTTCTGTCCCCAGTGACTGCTTTTCTAATGAATACTTCTCACCAGGATAGTGACTGAGGACTAGGTACTGAAAAATTGGCACAAAAGCTCTGGCACATCAAAATGAACCACTTTATGAGCACTAATGTAGATTGCAGAAATATACAGACTCTGTTCAAACCATGAGTAGGCAGCCTGCACACAGATGAATATCTATGATTTAAGCATGCAGTTTTTGGCATCTGATGTTAGACACACCTGGGAAGGCCAAAGACTGTGTATCTGTTCCCAGCTGGGCAGCTGGGACACGTAAGTTAAGGACCAAATTGTCAAAACATGACCTTCATTCCCCAAAATCATGGCTGGTACAAATAGAATATGGAATATAACATTCGTTTTTTGCATTTGAACCTTTCTTGCTCAACATTTTCTACAGTCTCTCCTATGCACATCGGGAACAAAACAATATTTGATTGCAATTTTTAACCCATAATATTCCATAAATTCAAAGTTAGGCTAAATTGATTAGCTACCCATTCCTTTTCCATTTGTTTCTTCTTATGCACAAACATTCCAAATCATTCAAAAAGCAACCTTCTGGTTAATACAAAGTAGAAGCATCATAATAATATAATATTTTGCTTTGCATTCTAAAGTGCCTTTCATCAAAGGATATCAAAGTGCTTTGCAAACTAATTAAGCCTTACAACATCCCTGTGAGATCCATCAATGGCTATTAGCCAAGATGGTTAGGGACACAATCCCATGCTCTGTGTGTCCCTAAAGCTCCAACTGCCAGAAGTTGGGACTGGATCACAGGGAACTGATCACTGAAAAATTGCCCTGTTCTGTTCATCCCCTCATAAACATCTGGCACCGGACACTGTCAGAAGAAAGGATACTGGGTTAGATGCACCATTGGTCTGACCCACGGCAAGCCTACACTCAAAACGCTACATGGGTGCAGCTGCGTCACTGTAACGCTTTAATGAAGATGCTCTAAGCTGATGGGAGAGAGTTCTCCCGTCGGTGTTGTTAATCCACCTTCGCAAGAGGCGGTAGCTATGTCAGCAGGAGAAGGTCTCCCACTGATATAGCGCTGTCTACACAGTGGGTTAGGTCACTGAGCGATGCGGGCATACCGATATAGAGCTGTAGTGTAGACCAAACGTCGGTATGGCCATTCTTATGTTCTTATGTATTGTTATCTTCATTTTTTCAGATGTAGAAATTGAGGAACAATTATACTAACTAAGGGCCAAATTGTGCCTTTAAAGCACAGCCCTCCGGTGAGAACTCCAGTGCTGCAACTGAGATCAGTGAACGTGCCTGAGATACAGCCTCCTCAGGTGAAAACAGAGGGAGCTGCTAACAGGATGTTCTTCGCCAAGACCTCTTAATTTTGGACATAATCCTCCACTTTGGTCTGAAATAGCCCATACCTGTTGGCCTTCCTGGCATGTTGCAAAACCCATTTGTCTGACAGGGCTCTTAGGGAGGGCTGGGGTATTTGGTAAGGAGTTTTGTCTTTGCTTGTTGGGCATGTGAAGGGCTCTGATGTATAAAATATGCTCCAGCTACTTATTATATGGTTTTGGGGGAGGGGGGAAAGAAATGAGGTAGTATTCTGGTTTTGTCATTATTTTTGTATTGTGTTTTTAATTAATCGGAAGGACATCTAGAGTTTCAGACAGGCATTCTTTCTAGTTGCATTTAAATCAAAACAAAATTATTTGACTTCAGCAGAACTACTCAAGTTCACCATTGAGTAAAAGGGTTCTGAGTATGGCCCTAACTGTTTGAGGTGTGTATTATTACTCTCATTACTATTGCTACATATTTGCAGTAATGCCCTCTATTTGCAGACTCTTCCAAACACCTATGAATAATCCCTGCACCACAGAGCTCACACTCTAAAGACAGAGATCAGAGAAGGGAAAAAAATAATAGGCAACTTCTATACAATTTATATATACATCAGCAAGATTCACTCTAGGTACCAGTTGAGAGCTGGTTGTTTCAGAGGGCTACAAATGTGGCGAGGCTCTTGTTGCGTGCATGCAAGAAGAAGTGCTTTTCAACAATGGAAGGTGTCGGTGCTGTTGATACATGTTTTAGTTCTTTCCACTGCATTCTAGATAGAGCTGGGTAACAATGGGTCAAGGAGCAGGCAAGACTCTGCCCAGCCCTAGGTGTAGGGCTGCAAACAGGCTGATTCGTGGGGCAGATGAGCAGGACAGTTGCCTGGATCACCATGTGGCTTGGTTTTGTGGCTGCGCTGCATGGGGGAGCAGGTGCCTAGAGGGGCTGTCCATAAGTTACATAGCACATTTCTGGGTCATTTTCACCTCCTCCTCCTTGTCACTCTTTGAAACACTGTAACAAACACACAGTATTAAGGGCCTATGACAGACTGTACTCCTGTATTCACCCCTTGCATACTATTGTAATAATCTTCGTACAAAGTAAGCCTTATGGGGTATCATTTGAAAATTCATAATTTGCTGGTCATTATTGTTCTGGTAAAATATGTGTGGCAACAATGTATGTAAAACTATAACATTCCACTGTATGGTGTTACTAAAATATGTTTCAAGTCTGGGGAGTGACCAAACCAGTTCCTCAAAGACAGAGGGAAAGCTGACACCTCAGCCAGGTGTAAATAAGGTCAATGGGTCATTACCTGCTAACTGGCTATTCATTAACTCCACCAGAGAGGTCCTTTGGGGTCATCTGCCTGTCCCAAGTCAGGATAAAGGAGGAGGGTTGGGCGTGGGGCTAGCAACTCCACCCCGTAAAAAAATCAACCTGCGACAGAAAAGCCAACAATAGAGATAACAGAGACTTTTAGCCTGGAAAAAGAAGGGTCTTCAACTCGAAGACGCATGACGCTGGGTGGTGAAAGTCGTGAGGAAGCCACTAAGCCGATTACCCTTCTTGCAACCAGGAGGATTACCATCGGTACATGGAACGTGAGGACCATGTACGAGTCAAGAAAGATGGCGCAGGTCGCAGCAGAGATGAGGAGCAACAACCTGACCCTACTAGGCATTAGCGAGACAAGATGGACGCAAGCTGGACAGAGACGACTGTTGACAGGAGAGCTGTTGCTGTATTCTGGACATGAAGAGAGCGACGCATCTCACACACAGGGAGTAGGCTTCATGTTGTCCAAGCAGGCACAGAGAGCACTGATTGGTTGGGAGGCACATGGTTCCAGGATCATCACAGCATCCTTCAGAACTAAAATTAAGAGGATTAAGATGAATGTTGTACAGTGCTATGCTCCAACCAATGACAGTGAAGAGGGGGACAAAGATTATTTTTATAACAGACTTCAGAAAATATTAGAGATTCTCCCAGACAAAGACATCACCATCCTCATGGGAGACTTTAATGCCACAATTGGACCTGACAACACAGGATATGAACAAGGCATGGGGACCCACGCTCTGGGAGAGATGAGTGAGAATGGAGAGAGATTTGTGGATCTGTGTGCACTTAACAACTTGGTCATAGGAGATAGCATCTTTCCTCACAAGCGGATCCACAAGAGTACCTGGGTATCGCCAGCAGGCACGATAGAAAACCAGATCGATCATGTCTGTATTAGCAAGAAGTTCAGAAGATCTTTGCAGGACGTTAGAGTTAGAAGAGGAGCAGACGTAGCGTCCGACCATCACTTAGTGGTGGCCAGATTGAAGCTGAAGCTGAAGAAGAACTGGATAGACGTGTCAGATAGAAGAGTGAAGTACAACGTTAGCCTTTTGAAGGATCATAAGATCAAGGAAGATTTTGGACTGACGCTGAAGAATAAGTTTGCAGTACTACAGGATCGGTCTGAGGAAGAGGAAGACAGTGTACCCAACAGATGGCAGAAAGTGAGAGAGACACTTAGGTCAGCATGCCAGGAAGTGCTTGGAATCAAGAAATACCAGCAGAAAGAGTGGATCACAGCAGAGACCTTGACTAAGATAGAAGATAGAAAGAAGAAGAAGGCAGTAGTTAATAACAGCAGGACTAGAGCAGCAAAGGCTAAAGTGCAAAAAGAGTATGCTGAAGCCCATAGAGTAGTGAAGAGGAATATTAGGAAGGATAAGAAAGATTATGTGGATGGACTGGCAGCAGAAGCAGAGCAGGCAGCATACAACGGTAATATGAAACAGCTGTATGACATTACCAAGCGACTGTCTGGAAAGTTCAGCAAGCCAGAGCGTCCCGTCAAAGACAAGCAGGGAAAGTCTATAACAGAAATAGAACAACAGATGAATAGATGGGCGGAGCACTTTGAGGAACTCCTGAATAGACCAGCACCACTAAATCCACCAGACATTGACCCAGCCAACGAAGACCTTCCAATCAATTGTGACAGACCAACCAGAGATGAGATCAGAAAAGCCATCACTATGATGAAGAACAGGAAAGCAGCTGGACCTGACGATATTCCAGCAGAGGCCCTGAAAGTAGATCTGGATGCTTCAGTGGAAATGCTGTACCCCCTCTTTGAGAAGATATGGGAAGAAGAAATGATTCCGGCAGACTGGAAAGAGGGATATCTTATTAAAATCCCCAAGAAAGGAGACCTCAGCAATTGTGCCAACTACAGAGGAATCACACTTCTGTCGGTGCCAGGGAAGGTCTTCAACTGAGTCCTCTTAGAGAGAATGAAGGATGCCGTCGATCCACAGCTACGAGATGAGCAGGCAGGTTTCCGGCAAAATAGATCATGCACGGACCAGATAGCAACGCTCCGCATCATAGTCGAGCAGTCTATGGAGTGGAACTCCTTGTTGTACATCAACTTTGTTGACTATGAGAAAGCATTCGATAGCGTGGATCGAGAGACTCTCTGGAAGCTCCTTCAGCACTATGGCATCCCAGTAAAGGTGGTCAACCTGATTAAGAATTTATATGACGGCATACATTGTAGAGTGATCCATGGAGGGCAGCTTACAAACAGCTTCCAGGTGCGAACCGGAGTCAGACAAGGATGCTTGTTGTCACCATTTCTCTTTCTCCTTGTCATTGATTGGATTATGAAGACATCCACTTATGAGCGTAGGAACGGAATCCAGTGGATGTTGTGGACCCAGCTTGATGACCTGGACTTTGCCGATGACCTTGCACTCCTTTCGCATAGCAAACAGCAGATGCAAGAGAAGACCAACGTAGTGGCAGCAATGTCATCACAGGTTGGCCTCAACATCCACAAGGACAAGACCAAGATCCTCAAGATTAACTCCATCAGTAATGACCCAGTCACACTGAATGGAAGCCCTCTGGAAGAAGTGCAGTCCTTCACCTACCTAGGCAGCATCATCATCGACCAACAGGGTGGCACGGACGCAGACATCAAAGCAAGGATCGGTAAGGCAAGAGCAGCTTTCTTACAGCTCAAGAACATCTGGAGCTCCAGAGAGCTGTCTTTGGCAACAAAGATTAGACTGTTCAACTCCAACGTGAAATCAGTCTTATTGTATGGAGCTGAAACCTGGAGGATAACTAAAACAACCATCAGGAAGATCCAGACCTTCATAAATAGTTGCCTTAGAAGGATTCTCCAGATCCGCTGGCCAGATACCATCAGCAACATCTACCTCTTGGAGAGGACCCGTCAACTTCCAGCAGAGGAAGAAATTAGAAGGAGAAGGTGGGGCTGGATAGGACACACACTATGCAAGCAGCCAACCAACATCACTAGACAGGCACTGCGGTGGAACCCCCAAGGCAAGCGGAAAAGAGGCCGTCCAAGAAACACCTGGCGACGCGACCTTCAGGCTGATAGCATAAAAATGGGCTATACCTGGAACCAGCTAGAGCAAATGGCCCAGGCAGGATAAAGGACTCTGGAGATCTGTGGTTGGCGGCCCATACCCCGATTGGGGTGACGGGCATGAGTGTGAGAGTGAGTGGCTATTCATTGGCAAGAAAAAGGGCATGGGCAGAAATAAAAATTTTATTAAGATGATGTTTAAAAAAAAAAGTGAACGGTACAGAGTTTAAGCATAGAAGTGTCTGGTTATCAGGGAATAACGTACAGATTATCAAAGGGTGCCAAATTCGGTTTAAGATTGGATGGCGTAAAGAATACATAATCTGCAATATCCCCGATTGGAGGTAAAAGCTTAACGGGTCAAAGTACAGACATTGAGATACGAGGGTATGTTGTTCATATAATGGCTATGTTCAAGTGTATAATAAGTGAATACGATGATGAGGATGGATTGACCTTCATTTGGTGAGATTTAAGGTTCAGTGAGTTTATTGTTCCAGTTCATATGGTCCAACGGAAAAAGTATCTCGGTCCCTTTCTCGTAGTCGATGCACGATGTCGCTCAGGCTCACGCCTCCTGGTACTGTCAGTGGCCGGCGATGTGTTCGATGTAGATGTCCCTGGACCATCGGATTGTGTCTGAGACCATAAGTCGCCACATGAACCGTGCATAGCATTGACCAATCCCGCAGGTCCACAGCACACACTTGTCGCAGGGGTCCCAGGAACCCAGGGCTCCGACGATCAGGGTGTCCATCTGCACCTCGTAGCCCTTCACTCTCAGGGTGTCGGCCAGGGGAGCGTACTTTTCCAGCTTACGAGCTCAGGCTTTGTGAAAGACCGGGGTCCTGTTCTCAAGGGAGACCGTGACGTCAATAAGGATGATCTTTTCCTGGGCCTCGTTGGTGACAATGACGTCAGGTCACAGCTGGCTGTCAGTACCGGGGATGGTGCAGTTTACGGCCACCTGCCCCAGGCGCGGTGCGATGGCTTTCACCAGGCGGTTCTGGATGGCATTGTGGCGCAGATCTACATCTTAGTGAAGAAACAGAATGGGGTTCCTGTTCACAGAGTCTGCTTGTCACCATACTCCCAGCTGGAAATGCTTCTCAAAGGGAAGACAGGACTATAAAAAGAAAGGGAAAACACCCAAGGCACCCCTCTTCCTTGCTCTCTCTATTGATTCACTGCATCAGAAGGAACAAAGGAAGCAGCCATTAAAACAGAAGGAGGGGTCCTGGCCTAAAAAGTTTGGCCAGGAAGTCTGAGGAGAGCATGTGGTGCAAAAACTTTACCTTGAGTTTAACATAGTTTAAGTTAGGCACTAGTTGCATTTTATCTTTATTTTTATTGTAAGCATTTCTGACTTTTATGCCTCATTACTTGTATTCACTTAAAATCTCCCTCTCTGTAGTTAATACACTTTTTTTTTTTTATCTCATTCAATGTGTTTGAATTTAAGTGTTTGGGAAACTCCATTTGGAACAACACAATCTGTTCATATCCTTTCTGTTAATAAAAGGAGGGCCTTCATATAAGCTTGCATTGTCCAGGAGAGGGCTGGGCAGTACACAATGGGGGAAATCCAGGCCTGGGGGAGGAGCGGCTGCACTGGGGGTCACCCCACAATATGACCCAGGCTGGAGAGCGCCAGAGGGTAAGCTAAGTGTGGCTGGCAGGTGGCAGTTGCACACAGACACTCAGGGTGTGACCTGCATGCTGGGAGCTCCTTTAGCAGGGCATTGCAAGGCACTCGTGGTTGCAGCGCGTTGTGACATACTCATCAGTCTGGGCTGTACCCTAATGCACGGGTAGCCCCAGCAGGGCCTGGTGCCCGGTGACACACTTCGCCTGCAGGAAAACACAGGTGGGAGTGGGGCTGCCCCGCCCACCACGCGGCACACATATGACCCTCCGCGGAGGAGGCGGAGGCTGCATTGTCACGTGACCACCCCAGCTATTCGGAGGCTTAACGACGCCTCAGGCGCGCGCTCCTCATCTCATTCCTCGACTCTTCGCCCATATCGGGTTTGCGCACGTGCAGTAAATTGCGTCTTGGGGTCGCGACAGAGCGATCGCCGCGCACGCGCACTTGATTTTCTGTCACCCTGGTGTGGCAATTCCCTACGTGCCAAGTTAGTTTTCCATAATACGCATGCGTGCTCACTCCACACTCCCCTCAACAGTTGCCGCCGTAAAGCGGCCGTAGTCGCGCGTCACAGCTCCCGGCCTCAGGGCGCATGCGTTCCCGGGCCTGTCCGCATGCGTAGTAGGCAGCTGGGGAGGCGTACAGTGTAGCCGCGCACGCGCACTAGGTCTCAGTGCTGGCACGCAGCGTGTACAGTTGGTCGCCTGTCAGGGCCGCTGCGCCTGCGCAGTCACTGCTCTGTGGCTACCGCTCCAGAGCCGCCCGGCGCTCGGTGGGTGGGAGAGCGGGACGGAGGGTCAGGGCGGCAGCAGCAGCAGGGCCCTGCGGGCCGGCCCCGCCGCCGCTTCCTCCTCGCCCCCCCAGCTGACGCTGCTGGTGATGCAGCCGTGCAGCGGCGACGAGGAGGCGGCGGGGGGCATCGGGCGGCACCGGGGCCCCGCGCAGGCCCCGGAGACCTCCGGAGGCCTCGTGTTCCTGTGCGAGGTGTGCCCCAGCGAGGGCGAAGGGGACGCGGCCGAGGAGGGCGAGCCGGCGGGCGGCGAGAGCACGGCCAGCCCCGAGGAGCTGGAGGACGAGGAGGCGGCGACGGCCTCCGGCGGGGAGGGCCCCGCGGGGGGCGGGGGCTGCAAGAGCTGCACGTACCAGGGCTGCAGCGAGACCACCACGCAGGTGGCCAAGCAGCGCAAGCCCTGGATGTGCAAGCGCCACCGCAACAAGATGTACAAGGACAAGTACAAGCGCAAGAAGAGCGACCAGGCCCTGGGCGGCGGCGGGGCCGAGGCGCCCCCAGCGCAGGGCGGGGCTGCCACCCCGGGGGGCAGCGCGCGGGCCGAGGTGAGGGGTTAGTGCCCGGCTCACCGCTGTGTCACAGTGCCGAGGTATTAGGGCAGAGATTTGGGGGTGGGGGGGTAGCTGAGGCTACACATCAGCCCCTCACCGCTGTGTGCAAGGGTAGCCCGCTGTGCAGCGCCCAGCTAACAACACCCCGAATCACTTGAGTTAAGGGTGAGTTGCAGGTAATCAGCTTTTCGGTGGGGTCCCCCATTGGAGGGGGGAGACTTAGCCTGCCACTATTTGCTGCTGTTACAGGTGTGTGGGAGCGCACCTCCCTCACTGGAGAGCCACATAACTCTCCTAGTTCTCTTCTCCACTAAGGTACAGATTCAGTGCAGAATGGCATTAGTTATTTACATCGCCTGCCTAGCTTTTTGTCTGCTCCTACTCCCCGCACAAAGTGAGTTCTTTCTAACGAGCCTGTCAGCCTGGTATGATTTCCTGTCCGGTTGCGTTCCAATTATCTAAGCATGTTTGTGGTGGCCCAGGTAGTTCCAATAATAGTAGTAGTAATTCTCCTGTCCCAGAGAGAAATCCACACCCATCTTATAGACCGAGGCCACTGTGCCAGGGAAAGCCTTGCAGAGAATAACTTTTTGGCCATCTGCTTTCCTGCTCCCTCCTCCCTGTTTGTTACACTTATGAAATCCTCTAAGTATGCTTAGGCCTTGTGTAATACTTTAAACATTCAGAGCTATATTGAGCCACACAACATCTTCATAAATATTATCTACAGATTGAAAAACAGAGGCACAGGGATCACACAGTAAATCAGTGGCAGAACTGGTATTAGCACTCAGCTTGTTTTCAGCAGTTTTGGCTCTCAATTCCAAACTCTATACAATGTAGTCTCTGATAGTTGCCATAATTGTTATAAAGAGTTTTCAAGCAGATTTTGCATTTTGTGCATGCATTGTATTTTGGAATAGTTTTGGGAAGGGGGAAACTGCATTTCTTCTACTGAGTTTAAAAAAAAATGATGATGGAGGCGGTTTGTACTGAGGGGGTGGTTTTGGAAGGGGCAGGATTTTCTTTTTCCACAACTATGTAGTGTCTACACTAGCCTTTGAAGATTAGTGAGACTCAAGGTAGAATACACATATATGCATCTAATAAAGGCTGAGCCTTTTGACATTTCTTCAACAGTGTTGAAGTAGTAGATGCTAGGATAGATATTTGTCCGACCCCTTTCAGTTGGAAGAATAGTTAACAAACTTTATAGGTTGGGATGCCTCAGGCCAGAGAGAAACCAGTGAGGAATCTGCAGCACCTTATCTGTGCTGAACTGTGGCTAGAACTGCCCCAGCTGTGACTATAGCCTGACCTAGCCTCCAACCTGAGACTCTCTAGACCAGTGGTTCTCAAACTTTTGTACTGGTGACCCCTTTTACATCGCAAGCCTCTGAGTGTGACCCCAAAATAAATTAAAAACACTTCTTTATATATTTAAAACCATTATAAATGCTGGAGGCAAAGCAGGATCAGGGGTGGAGGCTGACAGCTCGCGACCCCCCATGTAATAACCTCACAACCCCCTAAGGGGTCCCGACCCTCAGTTTGAGAACCCCTGCTTTAGACACACATTACTTTCAGGGAAATATGGTTAAAAAGTGTGGAAGGAATAATTGGGCTGTTTCAAATTACTTAATTTTTAATCAAATAGATTAAAGTTTTATTAACTAGCTGTGGTAACTTGGTTAGGAGTCTAATTTAGAAGTCTAATTCACCAGTTTCTGGAGTCATGCTCACTGTGGCAAGTGGAGACTGGAAGCTTTATGGAGGGAAAGGGGAAAAACAGAACATTGGGTGGATTCTTTTCCTCTCTGGCACACCTTATTTCCTTCCACAGGTTAGGAAGGGGAAGCAGGCCCTTTTATTCTGAGATCTCCCCTGTAGAAATAAAAATGCATTGTAATGAGAACATATTAACATCTATCTTTCCTCTTGTATTTTGTCTCTTATGTCCAGGATTGCGTTGAAGGTTCAGTTTCTGTTACAAAACAAAGAACAGGGTCTATTGGAGATCGCCCAGCAAGACCTACTCTTTTAGAACAAGTATTGAATCAAAAAAGGCTGGTAAGTACCATGGCTTCACAAGGCTGAAGATAGTAGGATTGCTTTTTGAGAACCAATTTTTGTAAATTGCTCACTCCTTTTCTTAAAGATACAGATAGAATATGTATTGAAAGTTATTGGTGCCTCTCTGGAAACTTGGAAGTCAGTAGATTGCTGTTGTGCATTACACAGTTATATAAACAAGTTTTTAAAACTGAAATATCACAGTAGACATGGAAGATGCACATTTCGACATCTGCACAGAACACAAATATGAATAATCATGAGTATGTGAATCACAGTTACATTAGCTGAACGTGGACATTTCTGTACTATTAGAAAAGTGTGTAGTTCTTTGGGCAGATAGCATTCATAATGTATCTAGGATGGTTTAATCTGTTAATCCAGGGATCGGCAACCTTTGGCACGTGGCCTGCCAGGGTAAGCACCCTGGTGGGGCGGGCCAGTTTGTTTACCTGCCGCGTCCGCAGGTTCGGCCGATCGCGGCTCCCACTGGCCACGGTTTGCCGCTCCAGGCCAATGGGGGCTGCGAGAAGCCACGACCAGCACATCCCTCAGCCCGCGCCGCTTCCCGCAGCCCCCAGTGGCCTGGAGCGGTGAACCGCGACCAGTGGGAGCAGTGATCGGCCGAACCTGCGGATGCGCCAGGTAAACAAACCAGCCTGGCCCGCCAGGAGGCTTACGCTGGAGAGCTGTGTGCCAAAGGTTGCCGATCCTTGTGTTAACCCAACTTTGCTGTAAAGTCTCCAGTAAAACAGTAAGATGTGCACTTTAAATAGTTCCAGTGCAAGTTTCAGTCATGGCAGTGTAAGAAATAAAGTCAGTAGAAGTCTTAGACTCACTACCTCACTTACTATGATATTGTATACACCAGTGGTTCTCAACGTGTGACCCAATCAGCACTGAGCTGTGGTACCCCTCAGGGCCATACAGGTAGTATTGGATGTGGCCCACTATGGTAAATAGGTTGAGAACCACTGGTATACACTAACATCTGTTTTACATTCTAGTAAACACAAGATCATTTTTGTGGCTCCGTTAGCTGCCTTCCCTGAATGTCACTTACATGGAGGAGAGAATTTAATATATTTGGTGGTTTTGGCTTTTATTGTGAATGTTTCTACTGTACCTTTACCATTGTGTTTTATTCTCTTTCCATCAAAAGAGAATCAAACTGTTCATCTACTGCCCCCATTAACTATGACAAGCAGCATAACCAGCCCTGATTATTGTGCTGCAGGTCTCTTTAGGCACCTATGTGCATGGAGGACTCCAGATCCCAGATAGTCTGAAGATGAAAGTCTTTAAAGAAAAGACCTCAGAATGCTAGGTTTACAGCAAAATAACCTTATTTTGTCTCCCTTCTCCCAGTGATATACAATATATAGAAGAAGCACCTATTTAAAGTCTAGAAATAAACTTTGGAATAGTGTCCATGAAAAGGAAATTATTTTCTTTAATTCTTTAAAGTAGCCTGCAGAAAAATTGGAGTCACAAAGCCGCCCATTGGCTGCTGCTCTCTGAGTCTTGCTATTGGATTGCACCTCTTTGGCTCCCTTGCCTGATTGACAGTACCTTCACAGCTCTTAGCTGCACTTGACAAGGTCCTTTTAGTAATGGAAACTGAAAACACTTTTATGATTTCCCTAGAAATATAGCAACCAGATGCTCTTGGAAAAGTAAATATTTCTTTTAAGGGCCTTTGCACAAGATTGAAGCTCTATCATTCCTGGTTCTGCCCACCAAACAGGAAATGTGAGGCACAGGTTCTCCTTGAACTGTGTTGCTGTCTTCTTCAGTGCTTTGACCCTTTCTCTCATTCAGCAATATTCCTTTAGGAAAGATCCCTTTGTTTTTAATATATCCCACCTGGGGCAAAGTATATGGGAAGGAGGAGGACATGGTCTCATAAACCATAAGGGTATTTTTAAATGGAATGTTATTGTATACATCTTGGAAAAAGAACTGGCTTTTTGGAAAACTTCAAGTAGCACAAGGATGAAAACATTTCCTAATATAGTAGATAATGTCTAGCACTTTTATGGCACCTTTTAATCAAGGATCTCAAAGGATTTTATAAGTACTCATTTTGGGAGTTAGATAATTATTCCCATGCTGCAGATGGGGGGGTGGGGGTGGAAGGGCTGGGGGGAGGAACGGGGGAGAATTGAGGCACAAAAGTTGTGATTTGGCCAAGGCCCACAACAAGTTAGTGATAGTGCCAGGAATAGAACCCAAAACTCCTGACAAGACAGTGCTCTTCACAAGACAGTGCTTCCTTTCATGCTTTCATAAGGGTTGTTTGTTTCTATCTGGTGACCAGTTAGTATGATAAACTATAAATATTTTATATTTATAGAAATTTTACTTCAATGACAGGCTCTGTATTTCTCCAAAAGAACAGGGATTTGAGGTAGTTTGCTATATGGAATACAAGAAGTATAGTTCAAAATTAAACTGCAGTTAAACATTTTTAAAGCAGATGTTTACATTGTCTATATGACAGTAACTTATTTTTGTTTAATAAACAAAAGTATATAGTATTATGAAGTGGCATATCATGCACATCTTTCAGTCTTGATTCAGTTAACTGGAGGTGACCTTAATGTTGACTCCATTTCTTTTCTGGAGGTATTGTAATGATGAAAATGGTTCCCACTTTGGTGTGTTTTGTAATATGTTAATTTTATTGAACTCCCATTTATAAAATATAAGGAACAAACTGATATAATGTATAGTTCACAAATATGGGATATTTTTCTATTCTAAATATTTTGGTGTCCATTTAAAAAATCCTCTTTTCTTTAAGTCATTATTAAGAAGTCCGGAGGTGGTACAGTTTCTGCAGAAACAGCAGCAGCTGCTAAGTCAACAAGCTTTGGAACAAAGGCAGCAGCAACAGTTTCCAGGAGCACCTGTGTGATGGGGACAAAGATCTGCAGCAGAATCTTATGCTGAAGTGGTGGAGGGATATGTATCTTACATAAGTGAAAAAAGGCGAGTTAAATATTAAGATGGAAGACAAAACTTGTTGCTGCTGTATTATACCTGTATTGTTTTGTGGTTGCACTTTTGGGGTTCTGAGCTGCATGGATGTCCACAAATTTGTGAGCAAATTAGGAGGAATCTGATTCCCCATTCTGTTTCAGAAATGTAACTTATTCATAATTTTTTATGTAAATGTCATTGTATCAGTAATCCTTACATAACCCCCTACTCCTACCAAAGTCTTCCATTATAAACTAAACACTTTGCTATGTGAAAGATTTCATAGCTTCAGTGTAGTCACTCTTTGATGACAATCATTGAAGAAATAGAGGCAATTACTTTCTGTGGAAGTTGTGAAATAAAAAGTACTGACTTTGAGCCAGCCCAGTAAGATGACATAGTAGCATATTGCTCAGGGATATAGGAGGCTTGGAGTCATTAGCTTCTGTTGCACTAACAGTTAAAGACAAAATAATGCCACGCAGTAGCTGCACTAATGGCTAATTGTGTAAATCATTGGTTGATCCTGTTGGTGTGTCCATAATTCACAAGTCTAGCTGGATTGGAGTGTTTAACCATTCTCTCTAAAAGAAGTGCTACAGGGCTGTAACCAGCGTAATAGGTAGTTTGAAGGAATTGATGTGGAAAATAGCCCCAGAATGAATAGAAAGGAGAAATTGCCATTTAAAGGAAGAACTAGAGGCAAAAAAGAAAATAACCTAAGTTTTTTTCATTGTTTACATGGCCTTCCACTATCCAATGCTCATGAACTTTACAAAAAGTAATATTTAAAGAACTGGTGGTCAATAGTGGTGGACCATAGCTTGCTGAGTGATAGCAGAATAAAGTGACCTCTCATGGATGAACCAATTTAAGAATTATATTAATTATTATTTATTTGTCTTGGATTTGAAAACCATGAGTGACTTTCATTCCTCTCTGTAAGTGAATAAAATGAAATATTTAGAGTTAAAGTTGTTGAATTTAGTTATAACAGCAGCTGTATGCAAAGAGTAAAGTTAATTCCATATCACTTGTTCCTTATCAGTAATCTTCCTCCTCCAAAAACAAACCTTTTAAAAAGAGCTTAATACAAAAGAAATAGAATCTAATCCACTCGGGTTTCTAGTTAATTAAAATTGTTCATTTTAACAATTGGTTTACCTGTTTAAGAATCAAAACATATCACAAAACAATGAATCCTGAGTTTTCCTTAGTATTAAAACTAATTTTCTAGTAGAGGGTTTTTAAGTAATAGCATAGGTACTTATTAGTGGACCTTAAAAGTTTGTACCAAAGTCACAGCTTAATAAGTATCAATTCAATAATATTTCTGTTACTCTTGTATGGGTGTTGTGTAAGATATATTTATTTACAGAAATTGTTCAGATAGCGATCTATTAAACAGCAATTGTGTGTCTGGAATTGTGCAGGTGGTTCTCATTTCAAATATGTTTTAAGAAATTTTGTATAAAAAATTTTGGACCAATAAGTGTTCTTTGAGCAACTCTTTTGTAAAAACTCATGTTCATTTTTTTTCTTCTTTGAACTTATTGTACATTCATTTTTATGTTCTGTCTCTGTATTCAAATAGCTAGCTCTGGTTAGGTAGCCTTAAACTTTGCTGCATTTCCAAACTGCTTGTGTTCTTTCAGAGAGAGAAACTTCACATTTAAAAAAAAAAAAAAATCAGATACTGTGTTTTCAGGGTGTAAATGGTTATATGAAAATTAAAAATAAATACCAATTTTATAGATTTTTATTCTGATATTTATATATAGAAGAAAGTAGTGGGTTTTTTTTGTCTAATTTGGCTAATTTTTTTTTAGGGTTTTTTGTGAAAACATTTTGGGGGAGACAACTTGCCATTCAGTTAACTTTTTTTTTTTTAAACAGTAGTCTTAGGTACTACACTTGCCCCAGAGCTCCCATGCCAATTATTGTGATTTTATACAATCTCTTTTTCTTATTTTTAAAGTTTTCTGGCTTGTTAACAATTTGCTGGGCCCATACATAAGAACATCTATACTGCGTCAGACCAGTGATCCATCTAGTCCAGTATCCTTTCTTCTGACAGTGGCCAATGCCAGATGCTTAAGAGAGGATGAACAGGACAGTTATCAAGTGCTCCATCTCCTGTTGTCCGCTCCCAGCTTCTGGCAGTTAGAGGGTTAGGACGCCCAGAACATAGGGTTGCATCCCTGGTCATCTTGGTTAATTGTCATTGATGAACTTATCTGAATCTTTTTGAACCATTATAGTTTTGGTCTTCACAACATCCCCTGGCAATGAGTTTCGCAAGTTGACTGCATTGTGTGAAGTACTTATTTTTTTTGTTTTGTTTTAAACCTGCTTCCTGTTAATTTCATTGACCCCTGGCTCTTGTGTTATGGTAAGGCCAGCCCTGTTCATATGAGGCGAACTGAGGCGGCTACCTCAGGTGCCAGACTGTGGGGGGACGCCACTAGGACCCAGAGTGTAGAAAATTGTCTGCTGCTGGTGCATATGTATTCTCGCTGCTCTAGATGCACAGAGATGGTGGAGTGCTGTGCTGGAGGAAGGAGGGCACAAGAGACATGGCAGGCAGGAGAAAAGGTGAGAGGGAGTAACAGAAAGCAGCAGGAGCTGCAGGGAGAGAGAGGAAGAGGAGCCTCTTATGTACCTCTCTAGCACTCCCAGAAGTCTGGACTGATTAACACCAGCTTCTCAGGGAGCTTCCTGTTTCCTGCTGCTTCCCTGAAGTCCACTTAAGGAGAACAGGCAGTCAACTGGAGTAGTAGGAGCCAGTTAGGCCCTTAAGATGCTGATATCTTCCCTCACTCAGGCCCTGCTACCAGCCTGCTTATTTGTCCCCTTCAATTGAGTGTTGAGAGCCACTATAGCTGGCACAGAACAGCAGTCATGAGTGAAAGAAGAAAACGCCCCACTGGGGCAGCATTCAGAAAAAGAAAGAAAGCAAAGGAAGCTTTTCTATTGAAGCAGGAAGGAGCTCTCCTGAGATACATAGACACGAATGTTCACGGTGAGCCTTCTGGCCCCAGTGAGGATGTGAGTGGTGAGGAGATGCCTGATCTTCCAGGTAGTCGGAGTGCAGGTGACCTGACAGCTACTGCAGCATCCATATCTCCATCTCAAATGGATGTAACCATGCACATTCCTGAAGAAAAGTGTAGATCAGAGGAGTGTGGTGGAGGCGCAAGAAGCAGCTGCTGCTGAGTTTAGATCCTTACATCTAGATGATCCAGGACTCTGGACCCACTTGAGCAATAGCCTGAGGGACTTCCTTGTACTGCATGGGCCACAGCAAGTGAAAAACTTCATGTTCCCCAAAGACAATGAAAATAGAAGTTTCCATCCAACGCACTACTGGCGTGAAATCCCCAATGGTGATAAAGTGGAGAGGCCATGGCTTATGTACTCAAAAACCCAGAATGCTGCATACTGTGTTTGTTGCAAACTCTTCCAGTCTAATGTTTCAGCCACATTGGGTTCTACAGGAACAAAAGGACTGGAAAAATCTGGCTAGAAATCTGGCATGCCATGAGAAGGCAGCAAATCACCAGAGAGCATTCCATAGGTGGAAAGAGCTTGAGATGAGACTAAGGTTAAAGGCCACCATAGATGATCAGCATCAAGAGAAGATTGCATCAGAGTCTCTACTGGCAAAATGTTCTGAAAAGGCTCATTGCCATTGTGAGAATGCTTGCTACCCATAACCTAGCACTGTGTGGCACTTCAGATCAGCTGTATGTGCCAAACAATGGAAACTTCCTTAAAATTGTGGAGCTGATGGCTGAGTTTGATGCTGTACTTCAGGAGCATCTAAGAAGAGTCACCACCCAAGAAATGTACACACACCACCACCTTGGGAAAACAATTCAAAATGAGATCATACAGTTACTGGCAACAAAAAAACAGAAGATTGTGGCAGATCTGAAGTCAGCAAGTCTGTTGTTCTGGACTGCACACCTGACATCAGCCATACGGAACAAATGACTTTAATGGTGCGTTTTGTAACAACAACAGAACCTAGTGAAAATGTCCCTGCAGTAGTGACTGTCAGAGAGCATTTTCTAGAATGTATTGACATTGATGATACTACAGGAGCTGGTATGACAAATGTGCTTCTTAAGAAGTTGGAAGATACAGGAATTGCGATAGCTGACATGAGAGGTCAGGGCTATGATAATGGTGCCACCAGGAGAGGAAAGAACAGAGGAGTGCAGACATGGATCCGAGAGTTAAACCCTCGAGCTTTTTTTGTCCCATGCAGTTCTCATTCATTGAACTTGGTGGTCAGTGATGCAGCATCAGCTTCTAGTGAGGCTGCTGAATTTTTTAATGTAATTCAAAGCATTTTTCTCTGCATCAACTCATCGATGGCAAATTTTGAAGCAACATCTGGGAACATCCTCTCTGACACTGAAACCACTGAGTGCCACACAATGGGAAAGTCAAGTGGAGGCGATAAAGCCTATCAAACACCAAATTGGGAAGATAGAAGATGCCATAGTTGCCATTATGGAGGATAATGCTATGACAGGAACTGTTCGTGGGAGAACAGTGGCAGAGGGAAATGGAATCACCAGAAACATACATAACTTCAAATTTCTGTGTGGCTTAGTGTTGTGGCATGACATACTGTTTTTGAAATAAATATTGTAAGCAAAGAGACTCCAAGGTGTTGACCTTGATATATCTGGAGCAATGGAACAACTGGATAAAGCAAAGTCATACCTACAGTCTTACCGGACAGATGAGGGATTTCAAAACGTTCTGAAGAGTGCACAGAAGTTGGCAGAGGAACTTCACACTGAAGCTATTTTCCCACCCATTCAAGAATACAAGAGTCACCGAAGAAGAAGACATTTTGATTACAAGGCACAGGATAATCCCATAAGAGACCCCAAACAACAATTCAAAGTTGAATTCTTTAACCGGGTGCTAGATTGTGCAATACAGTCAGTTGAACGTTTCATGCAGAACAATGTTTCATGCAGCTCAAGGAACACAGCAGTATATTTGGGATGTTGTATGATATTCCAAAACTCCTCACTATACCTGAAGACCTACACCAGCAATGCAGAGCACTAGAGACAGCGTTGACACATGATGACATGAGCGATATTGATGCGAGTGATTTAGGTGATGAACTGAAAGCCCTTTCAAGATACATTTCAGCAGAATCAACTCTAAAGGCTGTTCTGGAATATATGTGCACAAATAAGATGACCACCCTCTTTCCAAATGCTTTTGTTGCTCTGTGCATACTTCTAACACTTCCTGTAACAGTTGCCAGTGGAGAACGCAGCTTCTCCAAGCTGAAGTTAATAAAAGCACATCTACGCTCCACAATGACACAGGAGAGGCTGGTCGGCCTTGCAACCATATCAATAGAGCATGAGCTGGCCCAGACTGTGGACCTTCAGCAGGAAGCAGTTCAAATCTTTGCAACCAAGAAGGCACAGAAAGCACCACTTTGATTATTCAAACAGATAAAAATGCCAGTGTTTACTATGGAGACAAGAAAAGTTACATTTGCTGTTCAGGCGTTTGAAAGTTGTGTTACTTAAAATTTTTGAACAAGGCATTTTAAGTTGTTAGTTCTCCTTTATTGGGGGTAGATAGTAGAGCAGTACCATGAGAGGAGTAGAACAGGAAGAAGGCAGAATTGAGACCTTTCAAAGTTTTGGCCCAAGCGAGAGGGCATGGGGGCGTCATTTGTGCTCCCCGCCTCAGATGCCAAAATGTTGTGGTCCAGCCCTGTATATGAAGGGGTAAAGAGTGCTTTTTCTCCACACTATACATGATTTTATAGGCCTCTATTATATTCCCCCCTCCCCCATAGTCTGTTTTTCAAGCTGAAAAGTCTGAATCTTTTAAATCTCTCCTCATATGGAAGCTGTTCCATACTCCTAATCATTTTTGTTGCCCTTCTCTCTCTCTTTTCCAATTCTAATATATTTTTTGAGATGGAGCAACCAGAAGAAACTGGTCTACACAGAGTAGATCTGGAAATGGACTATACAAAGTGCTGTCAAATGCAGAAGTAAATTAGAAATTTTTCTTTTAATCTTTTAGTAATAGTTAACATGATTGTTAATTGTTACAATAATACATAATTATCAGAATTTGATTTGTTAATGGTGTCTTTCCAAAATGTCACTCAAAATACTCATTCTATCTAAATTATGTTTGTGAATGTTTAAATCAAATGTCTGATTCAGCAAATCCTCCATGTACACAGCTACCAGTAACTTTCAGCATTTGGATATTGTGAAGCTGAAATCATTAGAAGAGTGTGATATTCCTATATGTTAAAAACAATCTGACATTAATTTATTAAGGTGAAGTGATAACTTAGGAAGTAGTTTGCTGTTTGTGATTTACTGAGCTTGCAAATCATGTTAGGAGCCTTACAATTTAAAGATGTGACATAAAATGACTTCAGTGAGAAGAACTATGCTTCAAGAACTAGGTTGATTTAACTCAGAACATAATAAAATATATGGGATGAAAATAAAATAAAATATAAAAAAGGGAAAGCAGAATGAAGTCATGTTGGGACTAGCAGCATCTTTGTGAGGCTTGTCATCCTTATCTTGATAACTTGTTATACTGTTATCTTTCCCAGTACATAGACATAACAGCTGGTGATTAGATTTCACTCAGACTGTCAAAGGCAATCAAACAAGAAAGCTATATTTTTCATATGCCTTCCTTAAACTGTGGGAGATATACTGGCATCTGAAAATTAGAATTTTGCATGCAGTGGTTGAATAGGCTACTTCCTTGAATAATAACGTATGCATACAAGTCCATTTTGCAAGCACATCACAACTCAAATATCTGTTATCTACCATATTGCAATCCGACTGAACTGTGCTATTTTAGTATCTGTTAGCTTCATTTTCTCACATACGACATCTATTTGGGGCAGAGTGTCTTTCTTGTGTGTTTCATAGTTACTTTTCAGAGGTTGACATATCAAATAAGTATATTTAATAGATCTAGCTTACCTAAAGGCACAAATTTTCGACAGTGAGGGTGATTAATCATTGGAACAAGCTACGAAAGGACATGGTGTATTTTCCATCTCTTGAAATCTTCAAATCAGACTGGATGCCTCGCTGGAAGATTTGGTCAAACAAGTTAGTGGGCTTTTATTCCCAGTAACTGGGATGTTGGAGACAGAGATTCAAATCCCTATTTTGCCTGATTTGGAACAGAATTTTCAATCCTAGTCTCCCACCTATATGCCCTAACCACTGGGCTATGGAATATTCCATTATGGATTTCTCTCAGTATCTTCTGTTGAAGCTCTTCCATTTTGAATAAAATAAATAGTCTTTGGAATAGGCATTGGAACCGGGTCTCCAGTGTTTGTGCCAACCATGGGGCGACAGAGTCATTCTCCATATTTAAGGTGTTTTTTTTTTTTTAAATATATACAGCTTCTACTGGAGAAATTGAGAGAGCCCAACCCCAGAATATGATTTAGCTCAGTAGCGAGGGCTCTTGTCTGAGAGGGAAGATCTGGGTTCAAGTGTGTGCCCCAAAACAGGCAGAGTGGGGATTAGAACTCTGGTCTTCTACATTCTGGCTGAGTTCTCTAACCATTAGATGATATACAGAATGGGGGGAGTGTGACATGCCCAGCATTCAAATGTATACACCACTTACTCTATGTACATAGGAGCAGAGACGGCGCTAGCTTTTTTTGCCGCCCCAAGCACAGCAGGCAGGCTGCCTTCGGTGGCATGCCTGCGGGAGGTCCCCGGTCCTGTGGATTCGGCATACCCGCCACCGAATCCACGGGACCGGCAGACCTCCCGCAGGCAAGCCCCCGAAGACTGCCTGACTGCCGCCCTCGCAGGGACCGGCAGGGCGCCCCCGGCTGCTTGCCGCCCCAGGCACGCGCTTGGAGCGCTGGTGCCTGGAGCCGCCGCTGCATAGGAGTCTTCGCTACTCCTCCAAGTCAGGGACCAGATTGGGAAAAACTGGCACTACTGCTCCACCAACAACATACTCATGCTGTTAAAATGAAACCAGATTCACAACAGGTCACATTGATCTATGTCCAATCCCACCTCTTTTCTACCGTGTTTGCATGCTGTGACACTGGCTGATCATCATCCACACAGAAGCCATTATTTGATGCCATTTCCTAGATCAAATGTTCTGCCAGATGGCCTATCAAGGCTCACAAACATCTATTCAGGCTGTATAATCATTGAGTGAATGGAGTGACCTGGATATGGAGTATTGTTTATGGTACTGAATCTGTCACATTCATCTGTGAGAGAAGATGATCAGGTTACTATTCCAGTTTTCAGTCTTCTCAGGCCAGGCACTACGGTGCCTCCATAGTCCTTGAAAGGGGCTGAGCCCTTGTAGTGATCTATTCAATTTATATTAAACATTCTACAGAGGCTTCCTATTTCTCTATCAGTTTAGTTTGTTTGTCCACATTAGCAGGCCAGGTATTTGCCTGATCATAGCAGTAATGAATGCAGGCAGTGATCCAAGAAGAAATTCTTTGAGCAGACACCGGACGACCTTTCATTCTGTTGGCCACTGCAACGAACAGCTGCGTAGATTGCAGAATGGCTTGGTCCGTTCAATGTAGAAGGCTAGTGCTCTTCTGAGATCTAGGGAATGCAGTCAACGCTCCTCAGACTTATGGGGCTTTGGAAAAAAGATGGGCAGATAAATCTCCTGGCCCCTATGAAACTCGGCAGGAGGGCTGGGTGTGGACGCAGTTGGACCTTGTCCTTGTAAAAGACTGTATAGGGCGGTTCTGAGGTAAGTGCCCTAATCTCAGAGACCCTGCGGGCTGAAGTTATTGCAACCAAGAGCCCAACCTTCCAAGAAAGGAGGAGAGAATAGGAAGCCAGAGGCTTGAAGGGTGTGTGTGCCATGAGCTGGGATAACACGAGATTTAAGTCCCACGGAGGGACTGGGTCCCTGACGTGTGGATAGAGGTGCTCAAGGCCATTGAGGAACCTGGCAGTCATGCTGTGGGCAAAAACCGATCTGCCCTCTAGTGGCGGATGGAAAGTCAAAATAGTACCCAGATGGACCTTAATAGATGACAAAGACAGGCCTTGGAGCTTGAGGTGCAGAAGGTAGTCCAGGATTAACTGCAGCGAAGCCCGCCCGGGCCGAATGCCTTTATTTGAGGACCAGTACGTAAACTGTCTCCACTTAGCCGTGTAAGTCGCTCTAGTGGAGGGCTTTCTGCTGCCCAGCAAGACTTGCTGGACTCTGGCCGAGCACTCCTGCTCCTCCTCATTTAGCTATGCCACAGTCAAGCCATCAGATACAATGCTGCCAGGTTCGGGTGCAGGGGGGCGCCGTGGTTTTGTGACAGAAAATCCGGCCGGAGCGGTAGCTGAAATGGAGCCACCACCGAGCAGTCCAGCAGAGTGCCGAACCAGTGCTGATGTAGCCAAGCTGGCGTTATGAGGATCACCTTCACTCTGTCCTGCTTGATCTTCATGAGGACTCTGTGGATCAATGGAACTGGGGGAAAGGTATACATTAAAGCCTTCAACCATGGGAGCAGAAAAGCATCCGATAGAGAGCCTCTGTCAGACCCCTGAAAGGAGGAGAAGTCGTGGCATTTCCTGTTGTGTCTGGACACAAACAGGTCCACTCAGAGAGTACCCAACCTGTAGAAGATGATGCTGACCCCCTCCAGACGGAGAGACCATTGATGGCGAGACGAGAAAGTCCTGCTGAAACAATCTGCCAAAGCGTTCCTGGCCCCAGGGAGGTGTGAGGCTACGAGATGGAAGTCATATTGCACACAGACGTCCATAGCCCGAGAACTTCCTGGCAAAGGGCAGATGACCTGGCTCTGCCTTGCTTGTTGATATAGAACATAGCCACTGTATTCTCTGTCAGGACCTGGACCACCCTGTTTTTCAGGTGAGGTAGGAAGGCGTGGCAGGCCAAGTGGACCGCTTTGAGCTCCCTGACATTGATGTGTAGTGAACAATCGAGTCGGGACCAAATTGTGTCGAGCACCCAATGGTCCGAGGTCAGCCACAACCAGGCCGAACGGAAGGGGGGTAGACGGTCGAGGAAAAAGCAGGGGGGTGGATCCTTGGCAGTTGCTGGGGCGCCGTTCTCGGGCGCATCCTCAAAATGCCTGCTTCTGGCTGCCCTGATCTCGAGAGGGGCCAACCTCGGCAAAGGAGCGGGAAGACGAAAGGTGCTGTTGCTTAAACTCCTTGTCTTTCTCCTTTCATGTAGAAGCTGGACCGGGAAACGCCCCACGACTTAGATGGAGGCGGCGGCTGGAATGGCTTTCTAGCTGGTTGAGGGGTGTACAGGCCCAAGGACTCGAGGGTGGCATAGGAGTCTTTAAGGCTGTGGAGCCATGCATCGGTCAGCTCTGAGAAGAGCCCTGCTCCCTCAAACGGGATATCGTGGAGGGTAGTTTGCATCTCCTGGGACAACCCGGAGGACTGTGACCAGGAGTTGTGCCTCATGACCACTGCAGAGGCAACCACCCTGGTTGTCGAGTGCGTAGTGTCCCAGGCCATCTGGAGGGCGCCTCTCGCCACTGGCTTACCCTCAGCCACTAAGGTGGCAAACTCCTCGGCTTAATCCTATGGAAGGCCCTTCTTGAACTTGCTGATGGAGTCCCACAAGTTGAAATTGTACCTGCCTAGCAGGGCCTGACGGTTAGACACCTAAAATTGTGGGAGACAGAGGTGGATCCCTGGCTGGGCTAGGGGGTCTGACCACAGCGGTACCCCTGTGTAGCTCTGGGGCAGGCACGTGGCCTAACACAGGTCCTTTGCCCAAAGTCCCCTTGTCCTGCAGTGCCCACGGGCCCTTGGGCTTCAGCCGTTTCTTGGGCACCGGCAAAGGGGAATGGTGCTGGGTGTGTTCCGTAGCCAGCAGTGCACTGCACACTGATGCTGAAGTACTAGGCGTGGAGTTTGACCGGAGGGCTCTGAGGCAGGATGAAGCACAGCCTCCGTGAGGAGGGCCCTCAAGCGGATATCCCGCTCCGTGTGGGTTCTAGGGCGAAAGTTCTTGCAGATCCTGCACTTGTCTTTTCTGTGTGATTCCCCTAGACACTTGAAACAGCTGTTATGGGGGTCACGATGGGCATCAGCTGGATACACAATGAACATGGCTTAAAGCCTGGAGCATGGGGCATGCCCCACTTCGCAGCGACAGAACAAGGAGCAATCGTCTCAAGTTGCAGTGGGGGAGGTCTAGGTTGGATATTAGGAAACACTATTTCACTAGGAGGGTGGTGAAGCACTGGAATGCGTTACCTAGGGAGGTGGTGGAGTCTTCTTCCTTGGAGGTTTTTAAGGCCCGGCTTGACAAAGCCCTGGCTGGGATGATTTAGTTGGGAATTGGTCCTGCTTTGAGCAGGGGGTTGGACTAGATGACCTCCTGAAGTCCCTTCCAACCCTGAGATTCTATGATTCTATGAACTCCCAGCTGGGACTCCTAACTACTAAAACTATCTGACACTTAATGGTCAAACTAAGTACCTAAAAACTAACTACAAAGGAGACAGAACAATGGGCTGAAAGAATCGCTAACGTTCTTGCAATGCAAGACAAGGCATTCCAACTAACCGTCATGGATGGTAAGAAAGAACTAAGAGGGTGTACAGCCGGGGGTGCCTGATATACTGATGCATGAGCACGGCCCTCAAGGGGGCGCCGCAGCCGACCCTACAGATACTGTTACGGCAAAAGTCTCCGACGGCTGTGCACAGGGGCACGCACACACCTAGAATGGAATTGACATGAGCAAGCACTTGAAGAAGAACCACTGATTCCAGTGGGCTATGTGTATAAGGTTTACTCATCTGATTGAAGCAAGAGAGAGTCCTGTGGCACCTTTCAGACTAACAGATATATTGGAGCATAAGCTTTCGTGGGCGTCTGACGAAGTGGGTATTCACCCACGAAAGCTTATGCTCCAATACATCTGTTAGTCTTAAAGGTGCCCCAGGACTCTGTTGCTTTTTACAGATCCAGACTAACACAGCTACCCCTCTGATACTTGTCATCTGATTGAGAGTTTTCTTAGGGGAGTGCTCCTGCACCTGTAGTGAATGGGAGCAGGATTGGGCCCTAGACCCTTATCAAGGTTTAATTTGTAAATCTCAGCCACACAGAAAAATGCACACCAAAAAACTGCTCTCTGTTTGGAAGTAACTTTATTAACAGTAAGCACAAGACATGTATGATCACTATTACACTAGGATAATTCTATCCAAAGAAATGAAAGATTGATAAAAAAGTGTGTTGTTCAAACATCAGACTAAGTACATTGTTTTCAGGCAGCCCGAGTCACCCTTGACAGGACAAAGGATTTGGAAAAGCTACTTAACTGTGTAGCAAGCATAATGTTTTTCTCAATGTGATAGCAAGGCCTAGTTTGCCAGTTGGAGGTCTTAACGTGGCTTTGAACTCCCAGGCTTATGAAGGCTACTACTTCTGTCTCAAGAGGCAAGAGTACAAGTGGCACTATCCATGCACTAATTTGCACTGGCAAGTTTTTGGAATGCCAAGGACATCTGCCTGAGAATGACACTGAGGGTACGTCTACACTGCAAAGAAACCCCTGCAGCAGTGTGTCTCAGAGCCTGGGTCAACTTACTTGGGCACACAGGGCTTGTGCTACTGGGCAAAACATAGCAGAGTAGATGTTCCCATTTGGCTTAGAGCCCAGACTGAAAGCCAGCTAAGAGGGTGGGTCCCAGGCTCAAGCACAAGTGGGAATGTCAACACTGCTATTTTTAGCCCCGTAGCACAAGCCCCATGAGCACAAGCTCTGAGACTTGCTGCTTTGGGTTTATTGTTGAAGTGTAGACGTACCCTAAATCCCTTTTTACTGGATGATGAAGTTTTGCTCAGGCTGTGATAGTGGGAGGAAGAAAGGGCAGAAATCAACCAGAGAGAGAACTTGTGTATTTTACTCTTGTATATTTAGGCTTGGCAGAATTCGTTGTTTTAGAAATAATTTTGACAGATAATGTTTAATTTTAAGCATTTTTTCAATTTTTATTTATTTAAACTTTCACAATTGCACAAAATTATGGGTTTTAAGCATTTTTTAATTTCTATCAATTTAAATTTTCACAGTTGCAGGAAATTATGGGGCGGGGGGTGTCAGACAATAATTATTTAATGACAGCAGACATTGAGATCCAAAAAAGTAAAGCTTTCCTAACCACTAGAACACACATTTTCAACATCACATATGAAAATATACAAAGTAAATATACTCTCATAGGTTCACAAACTGCATTTTTCTTACTTCACCTATCTGTAAATTTTGATTATTATAGATGGATATTTTCACCACTGGTTTGTGTGTGTGCTGTGAAATTGATGTTTACTGACATTCACCAATAAAAATCTAATCCTTCCAAACCTTTGTATATTTATATATTCCATTTGGTACTGGTTTTACCCTCAAGTATGATAACTAATACATACCAATAAACAGCAAAGAACCCCTTAAATCCATAGGTTTGCCCCTCACATGCATACATCTTTGGAGGATTAGAGCCTTCATTACTATACACACTTTATAATCCACACAGAAAGGGGTTAATCTCCCCATTTATCAGCAAAATTTAAATAGCAGAGGCAGTGCTGTAATGAGATTTTGAATTACTAACAATGAATTATCTTTACAAAATATGCTGTGGTAAATTTATTTGTATTTTAGAAAGAATTATAATTAAAACAACTAAAATTGCCAAAATAAATGAAGAAAATGTAGTGATGACTTATCCCTGCTTTGTTAAATTTGTTCCCGTGCTCACTAATCTGCAGTGTCTCGCAGGCATGAGTGTGAATTAATGAGACTGTAATATTTTAGCACATTGTAATATCAGAAACATTTTGATTCAGATGACATGATAATGTATTTGAAAGTGCAAGGGGTTAGGATTAACCAAACTTCCATGGATTTCAATTTATGATGAATTATGTATTTGAAATTAACTGGTTGGTCTAGTTTTCCTGTGCTATTATTGTACATGACCATTTTAGGACTAACTCAGAATACAAAATAGCAGTATACATATGTAACAAAAAAAACCCAAGACTGCACATCAGAAAAAAGTTCACAATTAGTTGGAAGTATTCACACTGGCAATGAGGGAAGTGCAACTGACTTCAAGGGACACAGTGTGTAATTTAAAACAGAATTAAACAAACCAACCCCAAAATGGTTATTAACCAAGATGGCAACCCCATGCTCGGGCAGTCCCTAAGCCTCTGACTGCCAGAAGCTGGGACTGGATGATGGGATTGCTCAATAATTGCCCTGTTCTGTTCATTCCCTCTAAGCATCTGGCATCGACCACTGTCGGAAGACAGGATACTGGGCTAGATGGACCATTGGTCTGATCCAGCATGGCCAGTCTTATGTTCTAACCCAGGGAATCAATTTAAGGAGGAAGTATTTGATCTAATTTGCACAGGCAGTTGATTTTAAAATAAAAGCTGTATGTTGTCTTGTCTTGTGCAGGTGCTCTGGGGCAAAGTGGGTGTTTGACAGGAGTATTAGCTGACCCCTGCTAAACAAAGGGTTAACTACCCCTCAGCCTATCTTCTTGCAGAGGTGCTCAAAGGAAGGGGCTCTGAGAATGGTTGTTCTGGGAGGAGAATGCCATTAAGAAGGTAGCGCTCTGCACAAGGAGCCATGGCATTATGCTGCAGCCCCCAAGCTGGGGAGATATTTTGTTCACATGAACTTATTTTGATTTCTTGTTAGAAAGGTTATGCCTTAAGAAACAGGCCTTGCTGACTGTGACTTGGTTTTTTTTCCTGTTGAGTCATTCCAGCAGCTTACTGGGTGAAAGAGGGTAGAGGGATTCTCTCCTCTATCCAGGAGCCAGGCAGAACACAACTCCCTAATAGTGTGGGGGCAGCTAGCCGTCCATAGCCCTTGTGCAGTGCCCAGCCAGACTGGGACTATGGTTAGGCCCTTCTGCCCATGCACAGACTCAGATGGAAGGATAGGGAGGCATGCATAGCTGCACATTTCTGCAGCACACAGAAGAACACTGTCCAGCATGCTCCCTACCATCACACCTTTCCTTGGGGAAATGGGGCATTCTGCTCATGAGCTACATCTCCATTCTTCCTGGTCCCTCAGTGAAGCAGAATTTAGTCCTAAGAGCTTTAGAAAGCTGCAGCCCTACACGGACCCTTCTCAGCTCTTTCACTAAAGCTCCCAATTGCACCTGCAGACTGTTCTGACTAGCTGCCTGTCCCAACTCAAAAGCAGGAGACGCCCAGGATAAAACCAGCTTCCCAGGTAACGGCACAATCTGTATTATGGGCAACATGCCTCAGCTTTGAAAATGACACTTTAGTGAGTGTTCTGAGTTTACTCCATTGCACCCCAATCTTTATTTACCGCATCTGCTTCTAGTTTTCTGGGAATCAGTAATGAGAGAGAGAGAGATTAATAGGAAGAAGGATTAAATGCTTGTCTATGGTTTTGACTTCCAGCACAAAATGCCCTGCACTGCTAGGGATGATATCACACATTACATTTCAAATGGGCTATAGATCTCCCCCCAGCTTTATCAGAGAGAATTTAAGTATTCTTAAAGTTGAATACAAAAAAGTCCATAATGAGCCAAGAACACTGGCTTTCCCCTTGAGATTCATTCCAAGAACAAATAAATTAAGCCACGCTTCTTTATTAATGATTCTATTCAACCAAAAGAAACAGATGCAGTTTCTCCCATAGTAGTCACTATAAATCTAAGGAACTCTACATCTCTCTAAGCAGCAAGTGGTAAGTGATGCTTCCTGAGTCTCATAGCTTTGCAAGCAGATAAATGCTGTCAGCCATGAAAGAGCAGGGTCAGATCAAAGCTAGACACAGATGCCTCTCCCTCCACCCTTAAGTTGAGGAGGGCCCACTGATGTTCATGCTTCAGTGCCATAAGGTATGGAGTACAAGTTGCCTCTCCTTAGCAGAGCTCTCCTGTGACAATGTCGCAACCACCATCTTGGCCACCACCAGGGATGAACCTGCAGAGCTATGCGTGGGACACTTCACTACAGTTTGACTTAAAGGACTATAGTCCTGACTGAACAACCATTGGACTCATTGGCAAGACATACTGACTTCTGTGGGTGTTGGATTGGACTTGAGATCCCTAGCTGGCAGCTGTGTCACAATCATATCCTCTGTGGAGCAGGGACAACAGGACCTTGGGCCCTAAGGGGAATGAGGATGTCTGCCCCTTTATTGCAGCCATAACTATTGCACTGCAAGGCCTTCTGTGCTCCTGTTTAAACAGGAAACCTCCTAACTCTCTCCACAAACACACACACAGACCAGGTCTGGCCACACTACATACCTGCTCATCTGATGTGGGGTAAATGGGGATTAAGGGTGGGAAAAAGAAGGGGCCAACTGATGGCTTCATGGGGGATGCAAGGTTTGCTTGAACAGGCTCTGAAAAAAGGTGATATATTAATACTGGTATTTCTGAAGTACTGGCAGCAATTAAACTATCATCAACCCACAACAATTTTCTTGCACAGATTTCTTAATAGGAAAATAAGTGGTCTGAGCACCATGATGAATGTTCTTTGTGCCACCAGCAGCTCAAATCTCATAACTCTCTCTTGATACATTGCACTTCTCAGTAGGAACCTTAAACATGGTTTGAATTGTTGATTCCCAGAAGCTTTAAAAAAAAAAAAAAAAACATTAAAAAAACCTGTCTTTGCGAATTAGTTTTCCTCTAAGTGGCTTTTAAATCTCTCTGGCAGCCTATCAAAAGCTGGAGTATTTATGAGTTTGTTTAAAGGTTTTTAACTGCATACTAGCTGACAGATTCATGAGGACTTTTGGGCAGAAAATATCACTGTTTACAATGGGGAAACATTGCAGTGAAATACAGAATTACCTTGCAATAAGTTATGGGAAATTTATGCCCAGTTTCAGACAACATGGGCCTATCATTCAGAATAGGCTGACCACTCAGCTAAAGTCGATGAGGGCTGCACACACTGAGGCCCTTTGAAATTCAGGCCCAAGGGCCCAGATTCTCAAAGATGTTTAGGCCCTTAGCTCCCATTGAAATTAATGGCGATAAGCACCTAAGTATCCTGGAGGATCTGCTGTAAGGCAGCTGAAGTTGGGCACTGCAAATCAGTGGCTGCTTTTGTAAAATTTGGCCTGAGTGTAATTTAGGGTTTTGCCAGGTCTGCTGTGAGTGCTTTAAAATCTGATGAAATACCTTAACAAGGCAAGTGGGATTTACACACTAGGAACTTGGTACTGCAGCCTTTACTCAGGGGTGTAGTCCTACTAAAGTCAATGGGGCTATTTTTATAAGGATTACTCCCAGAGGGTGGAATGCAGGAGGGAAAAAGCCAACCTGAGGTGACTGGTGTTTTAATCACACACAAATCACATGGGTTATTACTATGCAAATGCCATTGCTTTCCAGAGGTGAAACCCCCTACGAACCAAAAATATTTTAGAAAAGAGACCGGTGCAGCTGGTCAGGTGCTCTGCTGCACTATCAGCAGGAGACAACTGGATTCTAAAGCTGACAAAGACCAGGTGCACCTTGGAAGGGACATGTTCACTCTCTGAGTAGAAGAGGAAGGTGCTGAGAATGTCTATAATCAAGCCCAGCTGTCCATTCTATACAGGCATTACCAGGGGATTGAGGAGGAGGTTGCAACTTCTGCCCTCTGGGCTGGAGGGAGTCAATTGTCTTTCACTGAAAAGGGCAGCGCAGAAGGAAAGGACAAACCTGGGATACAGAATGGGGGAAGTAACTAGCTGCTGAAATGGAACAAGTGGGCTTTCTCCATTCTCAGTTGCTAAAAAGGGAGGGGGAGCTGCAGTCAGAAAAGCACAGAAACATTGGTGGAGAAACTGAACAATGAGTATTTTGAAAACCACAGTTCAAAGACCCCAGTAGGGTGACATTGCTGATACAGAGGATGCTGTGTAGAGAAGATTATAGAGTTGATGAAAATGTCTTTTCAAACTAATTTTCTCAACTCTGCTAAGCAGTAAATGGCATGTCTAGAGTTTCTCTGTACCAATATTACTTGATTTCATTGCTGTGGGAGATTATAAAGCTTCTCCTATCAGATAATGATGCTGCTGCTATCAAGTGGTGACAGAATGGGGCTCTTCACCAATACACATTTCCCATGTAAATTTGCTATCTTGCACAGAATTTAATGATCATTTATTATTCTGTGCACTAACACTGTTGGAAATGCTTGAAGCTGTATTCAAAGAAAGTAACCCTGTTGGTTTATTAAAAATTCTTATGCTACATTCATAATTATCACCTTATAATAGGTATTACACAGCTTCTAGAAGTTGTGAGAAGTATTTTTAACAGATGTCGTTTGGCTTTTATGCAAAATATACTTAAAGGTTTCAGAAATCCTCTTCTTACAATTAGACAGTGCAATGCTTAGTTCTAGATATTATGAAAGGAGAAAAGAAAAATCATTCTGTTCAATAGAAGTTTCAGGGTAACACTTCTGTTATAGTAAAAAGCAGGATCTATGAAGTTACTGGAGTTTCTGTCCCTTATAGCAACCTGGTTCCTGGCAGCTAGCTAAGCTGTCCTGCCTAGGCATAATCAAATATTCGCTCACCTCTTTCACATGGTGGTGGTGATCATGAAAAAGGATTGGTGCCCTTCAGAAAAGGTGATGTGCCCTGGGTGAGTGGAGTTTTGCCAGGCTGGTTCCATGCACCAGAGTGTAGGCAACAGCATGTCCCACTTGCAGAGGGAATGTGGACTGGAAGCTTATAAAATATTTTTGCCCACTGCTTTGCTCTGGACTTCCTGTTCCCCCTGCAGCCCTGGCCATTCCCTGCAGCATAGCCAAAACCACTGTTCAAATGCCAAGGCCTATGGCTAAGATGGTAAACAGCTTGTTCCAGCAACTGTAGGGATGGGTACTGTGTCCTTTACCCCCTGAGACTGGCTGAGAGCATCATCTGCTGAACCCCTGAATAATCAGCGGCCCAGAATCAATCCCTGAAGCAAGGCACGATCAATACAGTAAATGTATCCGACTCAATCCCACTCCCACCCTTGTATGTTTGCTGCTCCCAACTCTGCCATGTACCCAGTACAGAGGCTCTCTCAAAGGGAATGATAAGCTAGTTATGTAATTCCACAATTTACACTTCACTTCCCTTTTGTGACTCACAGTCCAAGTCCCTTTTAGACGTACCATGGATAGCAGCACAATAGTCTAACTACAGATAGTTCTAATTTAAAAACAAAATACATCAATACTGCTCAGTGGAGAGGATGAAGTTTACATGCCAGATAAGTATTTATTTATTTTTATCTTGCAAAAAGCAGTGGAAGTTAACTCATTTTTAAATATATATATACATATATGCATAGATTTTGGTTTTGTTTAAATGAAATTGTTCTTGTTTTTCAGTGCAACAGTACCATACACTACTGTGTCAGCAGTATCTGACTACTTGGGTTAGCCCAGGATGCTCTGACAATGAAGGGCTGAACACCTCCTGTGAGCCAGCAGCTCCCACTGAAATCAAGGGTAGATGTGGAAAACTAAGCTCCTCATAGGATCTAGCCCATAATGCTTTGCAATAGTGTGATAGACTGTACTCGTATGTTCACCACTTTTACAAAACTATGATAAATCTTGTACAAAGTATGCCTTGTGAGGTATTGTTTGAAAACTCATAACTCGCTGATCATTACCGTCCTGATAGAATATGTCTGGCAACATTGTATGTAAAGTTAGTAACATCGAACAGTGGAATCTTATATGGCATATTCCAATTCTGGGGAAGCAGCCCAAACCAGTTCCTCAGACACAAAAGGAAAATGGACGCCTCTGCCAGGTGTCAACAAAATCAATTGGACAATCACCTGGGTAAACAGCCATTCTTTGGCAGGAAGAAGGGTGTGAGCAATAAATTTTCATCTTGGGAGACAGATTTGCTGCCACCTGAACCCCAGCTGGAGATGATTCTCTAAGAGGAGGAAAAGATATAAAAATGAGGAACAGAGGACAGAAATCACCTCTCTCCTCCCTTTCCATCTGCTCATGGCGTTAATGACACCTGAAGAAACACTGAATGGGGGGAGCGGGCCTGACTGAAGGAGTTCAGCCAGTAAAAGCATGTGGTGAGAAAAACCTTTGCTTTGAATTCACTCAGCTTGATAAGTTAGGTGTTAGTTTGCATTTTACCTTTTATTTCTTTGTAACCAATTCTGACTTTTATACCTCATTACTCGTAATCACTTAAAATCTATCTTTCTGTAGTTAATAAACTAGTTTTATCTAAACCAGTGTGTTTGGACTGAAGTGTTTGGGAACCTCCGTTTGAGATAACAGTGCTTGTGCATATCATTTTCTATTAATGAAATGACGGACTTTCTATGAACTTGTATTGTCCAGGAAGGTGCTGGGCAGTACAAGCCGCACATTTCTGGGGACAAGTTTGGGACTGAGAATTTGCTGGTGTCACTCTAATATAATTCAGGAGTGACTGGCTAGAACACTCATATCTTTCAGCTGGGAGTGATTTTGCATGCTCGAGGCTGTGTTTGAACAGGCCAGGAGTGGTTGTTCTCACAGCAAAGCAGTGTAAAAGGCAACGCCAGGTTGAGAAATGAGGGGACACAGCTGTTCAACAGTCCAGATTGTACCCTGCGGAATGTCACAAATAGGGAGGCAGACTGGAACTGCTGTTTATTCCTTTAACTCACCAGCTGCAATTCACCCTCTGCACAAATCCTGCAGGCCACTTTGGTCCTGCTTAAGCCCACAGAATTTAAAATGGATTTAAGTGGTGCACAGCTTGGTGTTGGTTCTCTGCAGCTGAGGGTTCTTAATCCATATGGCGTGCTGAGTATTCTCACCTCTCGAAGACTTGGGTGGGAAGTGAAGATGCTCACAGGAAATGTTTAGCTCTTTGCAGGGATCTGGTTTATTTCATATGAGAACAGACATGCTAACCCTGAAATCTAACCTTGTCATACTAGCATCATGTTAACTAGAAATGACAAAACATACCATGAAAAAAATAGGGATAGTAGACTATGTATATATATTTACATCTACATATAGAAACTTCTTTTAATTGGAGATTCTATAAGCCACTGCCTGCAATAGCATCCATCCTATAGGTAATACTAGAGATGATTCTTAAGAGACTGAGGAGATGGGGTTATGAGGTGAGCCCATCTGTGTGAGCACCTTATCCAGCCATTGCAATGGTCCGTGCAGATGAATCTCAATCCAGCAAGGAGTGCTTGTAACGTCCTGGCGATGATACTCCGCTCCCCAGCCCTACAAAAATACCAAAGGATCAAAAGGTGAGTTTCTTTTTCATTGTAATTCCACCACTAAAGGCCCGGCTTCATTGCAGCCAGTGGGAAAGTGGCCAGCGACGTCAACTAAGTTGCCAGCATTTAATACATTTTCCTAGGGACAACTTCTCCAACAAGTGGGGAGCCTTAAGGGCCAGAGCTGTCTGTGCATTTCAGTGAATTTAAGATTATTGGTGACACGATTATCTAAAAGTCTGTGGTTCAGACAGAATACTGAGACTCCTACAAGGCCCCATGAGCCTCTTCTAATTTACACTTAGTTTATTTATAGGCTTTTCCATCCTCCATCAACCCCTTTCCTCTTCTGGTGATTCTGACCTGCAATTGTCCCTTATGGGGAGGCTCCATAGCTTTCTCATTCTGGGTTTTTGAGGCAACGGGTTTCTCTCCCCATGCCTTTCTTCTAATGGGGAGTAGAGGGGTTCCACCTCTCTTTGAGTCTCCTCTAGGGAGGGGAACATTTCTTCACCCATTTGTGTATGTTCCCTTTCCCTATCTTATCATCCCTTCATCTCCTGCTCCACCATTCTCACTTTGGGTCTTCAATCTTCCCATGTCCCTCATTTCTTATTTCCCTCTGTCTCCTCCATCAACTACACCCTCACCTTAAGATAAGGCATATGGGGCATACACACACCTTCTCTCCGTTCCTCTCTGTGCCTGGCTCTCACAGACCCCACCGCAGGGAGACAGGATATACAAGAAGCCTCAGGCTTCTCAACAGTTCTCCACCGTGGATCCTGTAGCAGGAGTCCACTCTGCCAGCTGCCCAGGACTCTGGCTGGGGTTTGAGAGACCCCCAAGAGAGTGTGATGGAGTTAATAATGCACTGGAGTCCTGGAGCAACCAGGACAACTAGCAAGTCTGTTTCAATGGGTGCAGAACTGAGTTCTTATTGTGCTGCATAAAATAAACCACAATGTTCAGTATGAAATCTAGTGGAGCTACTATGCCTAATTTCAGCCCAAACACAGAAGGCCCAATTCTACCACACCTAGTGGGGCTATGTAGTACCTTACTGTGCTGATTTCACTGAGTTAAGTGGCTTGAGAGATTACAAGACTAGCTCAAAGTCACACTTCTGGGCAATGTCAGAGTCAGGAACAGAACTCCAATATCAGTAGGACTAAGCACAAACTAAGATATTAGTCAGCATGAGTGGGTTTGGCAGGAGCAGGCACTTTTAGTGGGTCACTGAGCAAAGATGCTGAGGTTTATCTATGTTGCTGTTGATCTGGAGGGCTAATAGGTTTGTCATCACCAAAGAGACATTTACTTTAATATGGTGGAATTTTTACAGGGAGAAGAGTAAGCTTTGGGGCCCCTCAAACAGGCTCCTTTTAATCAATTAGTGTCATTCTGGGCTGCAGTGAAGTCAGTTTACATTAAAGTTCTGGAAAAGTTTTCATAAAAACTCTTTTTCTTTACATTGGCCCCAGTTTATCTACCGGATCTCCTGGATCTGTAATACTGGTGTGTTCTGTACTCTTTTTTCATCAGAAAGTGCATAGACAGTAGAACAAATGTCAGAAGTGCCTAAGCCCCTCACTTTATTGGCAGTACTGCCAATCTGGGGGGGGAGGGAGGGGGAAATCAAAGTTTGTGTACACCAGACCAGTTTGGTGCATGGAACAGTGACTTACATTGCAGTAAGCCAAATGTTTAGGTGGCTGGACAGCTCCCTCTAGTGGCAGCTTGAACACATTCTCAGGCTCTTTCATGGGTTTGTTACTATTCATGCTGCACACTCAAACCCACCGTGACTAAAATGGCAAGGAACTGTGACTTCTGCTTGTGTTTCTATCAAAGAAAGTTACTCCAACTCCACTGCTGCTTATGAACGGGCTGCCCTGGGCTGCAGCTGGCATTCTTGGCTCCCAGTACTAAAATGAAGCTGGAAGCTTAAGCAGACGGAGAAGCTCTCCGAAGTGATTAGAAAGGGAGTGAAATCAAAACTACGGGCAAAATCCTCGCCTTGTTGACTGCCATATGATTGCGATGGGGATGGCAGTGACTAAGTGGAGGGTCCAAGAGCCAGCTTGCCAGCATAGAGCAAATGGCTCAGGGGTTTGGAGGCAATGAACTCAGCAGAAGTCCATACTGGCGGCTCCAAGTAGGAGCAGCACAGGCCCCTCCCAGCAGGTTCTGTCAACAGCAGCCTACGTGAAGGGAGCCTGGGGCTTGGCCATGCCCCAGATGAGCAAGCTATGCAGTCCCTTCAAGCTGTGGAGCACCACAGTAAGTGTGTTTTCCAGGTCCTCTCCTTAGTACTGCGGCCTCAGGCAGTGTAGTCCAAGAGGAAGTGAACCAAACTGGGAGTCAGAAGACCTGATTCCTGTTCCTGATACTGACAAGCTGTGTGATTGTAGAGGTCTCATTTAACCTCTCTGTGCCTCAGTTTCCCCATCTGCAACAGGGAAAATGATACCCACCTTTGTAAAGAACATCGCCATCTACAGATGAAAAGCATTCGTTAAGTTCTTAGTATTATTACAGTTGTAATCCTAACCAGCTGCTGCATGGGTGCACTGGGGGAAGAAGGGACAGAAAGTGGCTTCTTGCACCCTCCGTCCCCAGTGGAGGAGAGGACAAGGTTTTGCTGCCAAAATGACCATAAGAGGACTCCCAAAGCAGTTTTCCAAGGAACAAATAAAAAGGAGCAATGAGGTTTGAAAAGATTGGAAATGGACCTCTCACACATTGATGATAGGGAGCCAAAAGGGTGATATAGTGTTTACAATTGTTTCAACAACGCAAGATGATAACATGGGAGCAGTCTGGTTCAGCATGAAAACACAACAGCATTCCCTGCCACTCAGGTTTGATTCCAGATAACACATCAAAGAGAGCGCCAGCGAGTTACTGAGATAATGAAAGTGTTGCGTGCACTTCCTGAACAAACAGGCCCATTCATGTCTTCCACTAACAAAGAACACTGTTTTCGCTACTAATACTTGAGTTGTACAAGACTTCAATTCCTTTCCAAACTGGAGCATAGCAGAACAGTGCAGGTCATGGTTTGGGAGACTTTGCCTTAGGAAAAAAGGGCCAGGGAATTTTTAATGTCCACAAAATGCAGATAGGACTTTGGTCCTTAAGGTTTTATAGGAAAGGTGTGCACTCAGAAAGCTGTTTAGACACTTTGCAAGGGGGGGGGGGGGGGGTTTGACCCTGCTGATATTCATTCTAGGCATATCAGTCCTGATTCTTGGCCCCAAAGCCCCATCCCCTCTGGCATAAATACAGTCAGCTTACTGCAGTCATTTGGACAGCACCACTTCTTGTATAAAGCTGCAAAGACCTGTCAGTTATTACAAACAAGATCCACTAGACTGGGGGAGTCTTCCAGAGCTGAAGAAGTGCAGAGAAAAACTTCCAGTCCTCTGTGGTTAGCTTTCTCCCAGAACTGCAATCATAAGCTCGAGAGGCACTGGGAGAGGTTTGTTCAACCACCTGAAAGTCACCAGGCTCCTCTTAGGCTATGTCTTACACTGGTAATTGAACGACAAAACTTTTGTCGTTCAGAGGTGTTAAACTTTAACAGAGGTGTTAAAGTATTTTGCTGGCAAAAGAACCGACAAACAGCAGCTACACTGCCCGACTTTTAGCGACACGGCTGTATCAACACAGCTGTGTCACTAAAAGCTGCGTAGTGTAGACATGGCCTTAGTCAGGACAAGCTAATGGGAGATGGATGGGCCTGTGAGGTTATAAACTATAATTGTAAATGAGAGGGCAAGCTGCCGGCAGAGCTCAAAAAGTTCTGTATTCTATCCCTTGCTCCTAAGCGTTGCCATTTTTCACTTAGGTCGATATTTCCAAACCTGGGCACCTAAAGTCAGGCTTCGAACTCTGCACCTAAACAACAGTGGGCTGGTTTTCAGAGGTGCTGAGCAACCCCAACTCCAAAGGATATTGAATGGGAATGATGGGCACTCTGAAAATCATCCCACCTTTATCTAGGTGCATAAATACAGATTATGGAGTCTGACTCTGGGTACCTAGATGTGAAAATCTGGCCTTAGTCTCCTCTTGCTGGGAAAGGGCATTGAGAAGACAGTAGAAAAATCAACTCTAGCAGAATCTGATACGTTCCAAGTTTCTGGAGAGCAGTTAGTCTGGCTTGAGACCAGGCCATGGCCCAGAAAAGCAATAGTTTCAGTGGTCAACAGTCTCCTCAAGTCAGTGGGCAGTTGTCTTCAATACTATTGATCACAAGGAGCTGCTAACTCATTAGCTGAACATGGCTGGGATGGATGAACAGCTTTGAAGAGATTCTCTTCGTTCCTTGCGGCGAGAGATCAGAAATGTGTGGAACACCATCAATTCCTATCAAGTTCAATGAAAACTGAAGGTGTTCAGCACCTCACAGCTAGGCCCCATCACTTTCATTCTACAGCAACTACAGACTGTGAATTGTTTAGTAGCATTTATGCATTTTTTTATGTTGGTGGCTAGACAAAACTCTATTGGAAAAGATCAACACAGTTAACTAATCCCTGAGATTTCCCTTTTCTTTCCAGAAAGGCAACAGAAGAAAAGGAATCCTTACTTTAACAAAGCTCATTCGGATAGTGCACATCTTGGTCAGCTCATACACCACCTCAAAGCCATGGTTGACTGACTGGGCGAGCAACTGGGCAAAGAGCTGGTTGTTGAAAATCTTGAGGCTGCAGCCGCTGGGGATCTTGCAGACAGTGGCTGGGTGGAAGCCATGCTGATAGTTACAGTTGCGGCTCTGTACAAAAATGCTGCTGTCACTCACGCATTCTGCATACACCTCGCCACCAACATAATAGAGATGGACACCTTGAAAGGACAAAACCACAAGTTATTTCTCTGTAATCCTTGACACATATTATATCAGGGCTTTATGCTTTGGCTACTTTACTTCTGTACAGTGTAGCAAGGGGGCGTGGCCTCCCTCGGAGACTAATGGGAAGGAATCCCCGTCCACACCTTGGTCCATGGAGCCAGGACATCCACGCCCACCCTGCTGGAAGCAGAGGGGTGGGACAGGAAGTATAAAGGGCGGGCTCTGAAGCTCAGTGGGGCTAGAGCCACCAAAGGAGACAGATGCCTCCCACCTGCTGCTAGAACGGGAGCCTGAAGAGGACCTCAACTGTGCTAACTCACCAGGATCACCAGAGCTGCCAGCCAACTAGGATGCCGAGGAGCTGCTGGGACTGTTGCTGGCGACATATTCTGGGGAGACTGAGGACAACCCCAAGACCCAGGTACACAGTGAAGGCAAGTAGCCCAGGGACAGCTGACTATAATCCAGTTGTGTTGTTGCCTGAATCCAGGTCAGCATGTTTCGCTGGATCACCGCGACCCATTGACGGAACCATGTTAAGGCCTGCCAATGTTAAGGCCCTGGGCTGGAACCCGGTGGAGTAGGGTGGGCCTGGGGCCCCCCTACTGCCAACCCCACCCCAGCGTGGCAGCCTCCCCACTTTAGGCCAAGAAGCCTGCGTTTGTCTGCTGTTTACCAGAGCTAGGATGTCAAGACTCTTTGGTGCTCCACCCTGCCTGAAGGCCTGAGCCCCTAGACTGGTGCTCTAACCTGTTTGCAGGCCTGAGCCCTAGATTGCGTATTGCTCTGCCCTGCCTGAGGAACTGAGCTTGTTAGACCACTCGTTTCTCTGCCCTGCCTGAGGCCAGAGCCCTGGACTACTTGCTGCCTGGCCCTGCTTAGAGGGCCAGGGCCTCAGAGACTGGGGCACTCAAAATTAGTGAATACTGTCTGTGCTTCGGTTCCCCATCTGTAAGGTGGAAGTGATACTCCCTCATCTCTCAGAGTGTTGGGAAAATTAGTTAATTAATTAATATTTTTTAAACACTCAGATGCTGTAGCAATGAGTGGAAAACGCATGAGGAAATTAATACTGTTGTCTTTGTAGCAGGGTTTGAGTAGTGTAAAAAAGGCAGGGACCACACATTGAACAATGAGGATAAAACGACCTGTTGAATGGCTGCTCAGTAAGAGAGCACCATCCATTCTGTGTACTGAATGAGGCATAACAAGTGTGCATTGGGAGTGCAGGGGAGGAAATTAAGACTCCGCAGGCAACCTTAATTCTGGCATTTCCTGACTTTGTAGTATGCTTGAATTTGCAACCTTAATAATGTTCTTTTGATGTAGTTTTTTTGTATGGAATAGAATTGTGACATAAATCACTGAAAGGTTTGTTCTGTGCATGATAATATGTTATATTTAAAGTGTATGTATGCAGATGTTTATATGTATCAGTAGCAATATTTTATTATTCTGTATAGGAAATTTGTGAGTTTACAGTAACTACCATTAGGGTGAGATACAGTAATTACATGGATGGAGTAATAATGGGCTGGTACCTGAATGTAGGACTGCATGTCTGTCCTTCCCCATCAGTCTCCAAGGGAGGCCATGCCCCCTTGCTCACAGGCCCCTGGCAACACAAGGGTTACTGGACAAGAAGTAAGACTGAGTGGACTTGCAGGCTCTAAAGTTTTACATTGTTTTATTTTTGAGTGCAGTTATTTTTTGTACATAATTCTACATTTGTAAGTTCAACTTTCATGATAAAGAGATTGCACTACAGTACTTGTATTAGGCGAATTGAAAAATACTATTTCTTTTTTTTTTATAGTGCAAATATTTGTAATAAAAGTAATAAAGTGAGCACTGTACACTTTGTATTATATGTTGTAATTGAAATCAATATATTTGAACATGTAGAAAATATCCAAAAATATTTAAATAAATGATATTCTATTTTTAATCGAGTGATTAATTTTTTTAATCGCGCGATTAATCATGATTTATTTTTTTTATCGCTTGACAGCCCTACTTAGTATTATATAGAACTTTATGAGTTCAAACATCACACAGGAGCACTGGGGCAGAGGCAGAATCCAATTTTTCAGGGCAGCATTCAACTGCCTTCAACATGAGACCATGCTTTCTTTTCCTGTAGTCCCCTGCCTCATTCACCACACACCTTCCAACTTTGGCAATAAATGAAGCAGGAGTCACACAGACAACAGTTGCCTTCACTACACAGCCCTGATTCATTTCCAGAGCAGGTCCAGCCTGTGCATTGAATGAGATGGGTTCTGTGGAAAACACACTATATGATCACGTAATTAAAGACTGTATCATAACGCACATGCATAAGGAAGCCAAATTAATGTTGCACAGGCACTAGCTAGAGTTAATCTCTAGCTCAGTGTGGCTGCTCTCACTCAAGCTAAGCTATCTCAAGTGTAGTAACTGTGGAGCTACCTGTTGCAATGAAGACAAGCCTCTGTGCCTCTTTTTTTTGTCCATCTGTAAAGTGGGAACAACAGGGGTGTTGTGCGGATAAATACATGTAATAATAGTGAGCTGCTCAGACACTACAGTGACAGGGCAATAGAAGTATGTGATATAGGCAGACAGAGCGAGAACACTGCCACTGACCAGCCTCGGGGCAGGAAGAGAAAACTGGGAATAGAAATATTCACTGTGGCTTAAATTTTCAGCAGATGCTAGTAATTTTGGGTGCCCAACTTGAGACAACTTAAAGGACCTGATTTTCAGAAAATGCAGAGCACCCACCCTCTGAAAATCAAATCCCTTTAAAGGTATCTCAAACTGAGCATCCAACATGAAAGACAACCAAACTCATAAGTCACTTCTGAACATTTAGGTGACAGTATTTTATTTTTGGGGATTTTTAAAAAAACCCATGAATATAATGAAACTAAAATGCCAGTAAGTATTTCCATTTCTCCAGTATGCATTCACTGGAGACAAGCACTTTCAATGACAGCCAGTCAGCTGCACTCACTTCCAGAATCCCCAAATCAGGAGTTCCCATGCTTTTATGGGATTTCGTTCATCTCTTCAGCTCCCTGAGATCTGGCACCCTAGAATCCTCCAGGTCTTTTCGGTACTACAAAGTAAACAGATCAGAAGCCTCATGTCTGTCTTTGAAGTCTGACTGCTGAAATTGGACCAATTTCTAGCAGATAATTGCACTGTGCTCTGGATTATTACTTGCTTTGATGTGGTATTTCCAGGAAACAGTTTCATGCTGGTACACTGGATGACAATTCTATTACATACACTTATCCTAGTGACCTAATCTTGTTTACTCACTGTTTTTTCTGTTAACAGAAGAGATAGTTGTATCCATTTCAACAGCTTTCATCTGTCTATCTGACATGCTTTAGGAACTATGAATCATTGGACCTGTCCTACAGTCCTGTGCTCAGGGCATTTCCCCTCCTTCTGGGCATTTTCCTTTCAAGTTGGATGAATAGGGAAATGCAGAGAAATTAAGAGTCTCGGCTGGATCAGGATCCTCCGTGGGCAATTAGCTTTCTTCCTTTGAGTAGATTCCTAATGTAAGGTTCTAGGATTTTTTATCAACACAGACAGATCTTCAAATCTGAACAGATGAGAACCATTAGTGTTTACCACATTTTCTTCCTGCTCTGGAGATCATTTCCTCTCTTCCCCTTTGGGCAGAAACTCATAGGAACTAGCTGCCTCAAATGAGAATCTTAACCGTGAGAGGCCTAGCAATTGTTGTTTATGGATCTACAACACACTACTAGCGTATGTTCTTATACAGTCTTTGTCTTCATTTTTAGATAAACTGGAACTGGACGACTCATTTCCACTGTTCAAAAAGAAATATTAACTATTTGGGGTTTCACGAAGCATCACAACATCTTAACTGTTCCAAAGGACAATACACCTCTACCCCGATATAACACTGTCCTCGGGAGCCAAAAAATCTTACCCCCGCATTATAGGTGAAACCGCGTTATATTGAACTTGCTTTGATCCGCCGGAGTGTGCAGTCCCGCTCCCCTGGAGCACAGCTTTACCGCGTTATATCCAAATTCGTGTTATATCGGGTCGCGTTATATCGGGGTAGAGATGTACGTAGAAAGGTGGGAGGCTGAGGAACGGCATCCCTGCATTTGGCCTTCAGATTTGCTGTTTTTTGTACCAAGCATATCAGATTTGTTACTTGGCTTAGGCCTTTACCATATTCAATCATTCAGTCTCAAGACTGGACTAGAGACAATTAAAATATTGTTTTGAGATTGGGAACTGGGTAGGGCCATTGAGAGTTGTATTCTGTTAGACTCTCATTTAAAAAAAAAAAAAAAAAAAAAGGAAATGTAGTTTAGCTGATCATTACTGAATGAAAACTTCTGACCAAGACTTACTACTGCAACTAAATAAATTACAACCTGAAAAATCTTGAGTGTATCTTCAGCAGGGAATAGTCCGGTTCAATTTGGCTGTTTTATGTCCTCCAACAGAAGCCATTCCAATGGAAGGGGGAAATCCATAACTGAACGCTTCAGAGTTTGTTTGCTTTTTAAATGCAGACTGCAATAGAGGCATTTAGGATTATACCAACAGGGGCATGTATGTTTATTGATTATTCTGGATCCCAATCAGGAAAGGAGACATTATTTAAAAGGCTAGAATTCTCCTGGAAACACTTGTAGTAGAGATGGGTTGCTTATTTTTCTGTGGCAGGGCCAAATTTGTTCACATTTCTTCCGTTTCTGCCATTGGCCTGCCAATGCATCAGTGACCTATATCACAACTTTTATAAGACTAAATGGGGGGAGGGATAGCTCAGTGGTTTGAGCATTGGCCTGCTAAACCCAGGGTTGTGAGTTCAGTCCTTGAGGGGGCCACTTAGGGATCTGGGGCAAAAATCAGTACTTGGTCCTGCTAGTGAAGGCAGGGGGCTGGACTCGATGACCTTTCAAGGTCCCTTCCAGTTCTAGGAGATAGGATATCTCCACTATTTTTTTTATAAATGTCAACATCATTACCCATAAATTGTTTTAGATCTTCTAAGTGACATTCGGACTCTAACTACTTAATCCTCAGACAACTAATGTCAATTAGATAAGTATTATTATTTCAGCTTTACGGAGGGGAAACCAAGACACAGAGTTTCAGCAATTCATCCAAGTGACTTAGTGGCAGAGACAGGAACAGAATTCAGGAGTTCCTGGTTTCCAGTCTGATCTTCAATCATTTCATAGCAAGTGCTGATTCAAGGTTGTGTGAACAAGGAAGAGGACCAATCACAGAACAGAAGATCATTAGGCTCAAATCCACAAAGGCATTTAGGCTTCTAACTTTTGTTGATTTCCGTAGACGGTAGGAGCCTGTTTTAACTGAGCCTTAGGCCATGTCTACACTGTATCGCTGCAGCTGTGCCGCTGTAAGATCACTTGTGTAGCTGCTCTATGTCTGTGGGAGAGAGCTCTCCCATCAACATAATAAAACCACCTCCAAGAGTGGCAGTAACTATGCCAAAAGTGGTAGTGTAGACATAGCCTTGGTTAAAATGTCCCAATTACTCTGATCCCCTCAGAGAGAGAAGTAACAAAAAAGAAAGCAGTGGTCTATGAAGAGGGAGAAGGAAATCCAAAACTCCATGCTTTGTTTTATTTTGAGAAGATTAAAACTGGTGATCCATTTGATGGTCACAGAAGTGGCAGGAAGATATTGTTATGAGCTGGGTGAAACCTTATTGTGGGTTGAGTTAAACCCCCATTGAGACTGATAGGTGTGAACTCACCCTTCAATTAACATGCCTATGAGCATAAATCCCCATCTAAGATACAAGGAGAGTGTAAAAAGCAACAGAGTCCTGTGGCACCTTTAAGACTAACAGATGTTTTGGAGCATAAGCTTTCGTGGGTGAATGCCCACTTCGTCGGATGCATGTAATGGAAATTTCCAGGGGCAGGTATAAATATGCTGGCAAGAATCAGTCTGGAGATAACGAGGTTATTTCAATCAGGGAGGGTGAGGTCCTCTGCTAGCAGTTGAAGTGTGAACACCAAGGGAGGAGAAACTGCTTCTGTAGTTGGCTAGCCATTCACAGTCTTTGTTTAATCCTGATCTGATGGTGTCAAATTTGCAAATGAACTGAAGCTCAGCAGTTTCTCTTTGGAGTCTGGTCCTGAAGTTTTTTTGCTGTAAGATGGCTACCTTTACATCTGCTATTGTGTGGCCAAGGAGGTTGAAGTGTTCTCCTACAGGTTTTTGAATATTGCCATTCCTGATATCTGACTTGTGTCCATTTATCCTTTTACGTAGTGACTGTCCAGTTTGGCCAATGTACATAGCAGAGGGGCATTGCTGGCACATGATGGCATATATAACATTGGTGGACGTGCAGGTGAATGAACTGGTGATGTTGTAGCTGATCTGGTTAGGTCCTGTGATGGTGTTGTTGGTGTAGATATGTGGGCAGAGTTGGCATCGAGGTTTGTTGCATGGATTGGTTCCTGAGTTAGAGTTGTTATGGTGCGGTGTGTGGTTGCTGGTGAGAATATGCTTAAGGTCGGCAGGTTGTCTGTGAGCGAGGACTGGCCTGCCTCCCAAGGTCTGTGAAAGTGAGGGATCATTGTCCAGGATGGGTTGTAGATCACTGATGATGCATTGGAGAGGTTTAAGCTGAGGACTGTAGGTGAGTGTGAATCCACCCAAAAGCTTTTGGCTGAGTATTGTTTTGGGTAGGTGTGTATGGGGGAGGGAGCGGAATGGCAGAAGCGATACAAGACTGAAAAAGACAGGAACAGAGAGAGAGAGGCAAAAAAGCAAGAAGGCCAAGCAGTAGCCTATGAACACCATGTGACCCTGGAAAAAGCTAGAGAGATTTTTTGGGGCTGTTGACTAAAGAGGCTTGGATCTGTAAACTAAGAAACTGCTCCTTTTGTTCTGGGTTCCTCCTGCATTCGGAGAAGGAGGACTTTGTACATTCCTAGTAAATAAACAAGACTGCATCAAAGAGAATATCAGAATCCATCAACTTCTACTTCCAGCTGGAACATCCTCAGGGTCCCATAAATGTGACTAGCCGCTCGGGTTGAAAAGGGGCCACACTGATGCCAAGAGCGGCATCCAGTTTCCAAGGAGAGAGAAAGAGACTGCGAGCTGGATTCCTGTTGAACCAAGACAGAACAAATAAAGGAGGTGCTTGCAGAATCAAAAATGACCAGTGGGATTTTAAACAAGACATACAACCAGAGCTGGAGTTTTCTCAAAGGAATTTAAAACAAGACCTGGAAGCTTCACAAAACAAATTAGAGCAGCATCTGGAGGATTCCCAGAAAGGGCTGAGGGCTGTCAAATCTCTGTTGGAGCAACAACTGCAAAAACTCCAGGCAAGCTAGGATGTCCCGATGCCAAGCTCCCAGGGAGGAAAGACATGACAGATCAAAGAGATGACCAGCAACCTGGCTGCCACAGACTAGAAGTTTCCACTAAATACTGGCAACTGGGCAAGCTTTACCCAATTTGGAACTTGCTAACAGAGATGAGCTGCAGCAAGGAGCAGCCTTCTGTGTCTTCTTGGAGAAGGGGTGGGCAGATTGAGAATCTGATGGGGATGTGCCCCTCTTCAAGGCAAAAAGACACCTAAAATGCTCATCATTGAGTAGAATAGTTGCATCACAGGAGGGGCAAGTTTTGAACTCCAGGGATTTTGTTTCAGCTACAGCAGTTAAATCTTGATACCAGAGAAGCCTCTAAGGACACTAAAAAAAAAAATTATATATATATGTTTTAAAGCTAGCAGGTGTAAGAGAAAAATGACAACTAGACTAATGACGTTATCTACAATTAATTTATATACATGAGTAGGCAAAGTCACACAATGCACAGTGAAGCGGACACTGCAGGGGTTTGGTCTTACTGTCACAGGCGATCAGAAGGAACTGATGGACGGCTGGACCTGCTCTGCTCTTTCTGGCCTCAGGAGGGGGACACGAGGGCATACAGAGTGCAGGCATGGCCCCAATGGACACTGCTGGCCAAAAGAATTCAGTCTTGTGTGAATGGAACACATGTGCACTTCACTGGAAGTGGAATACATGTGGGCAATCACTTGAAAAAGAACCTTATATTTCTCTTAGATTTAACTGGTAAAAGTTCCCAGAAACACAGAATCAGATTGAACTGGTTTCCTTAACAAGAGAAAAAAAAGCAACAGAGGAAACTTTAGCAGTGCTATCTAAATTTATAGCTCAGTTAGTTAGCATGTTGTCTGTCTCCACCTGCTTTCTGGTGATAGAAAAACCAGCAGCCAGGGACCAATAATTATTTTTTTAGTGACATTTCAATGGCAATATTCTCAGTTGCCAGAAGTTCTGATAAATACAAATGAAAACACATACTTCTAAGTTAGAGCAAAGTTTTGTTTTTAATTATGGGTTCCATGTAGGCCAAGTAAATAATCTGTGTAAAAAGCTACCCTCTTCCCAGTAAAGAGCCAATGCCTCATCTACTGCTTCAGAAAGAAGCCGAGCAGGTGGCTTTACATTCGTGTTTGTTAGGTAGATAGACAGATACAATGGACAGACAGACTTTTCTAGTTCTAGACCATGGACGTTCTTCCAAGTTCTGTTCCTTACCAATAAGAGGAAATTTGCTCTTACCTTTTCCTATGTGTCGCCTGGTGTTTTCTATAGTAGAATTCCTGTTGACATTAGAGAGCAGTCCAAGACAGAATCGGTTCCTGTTATTTGAAGGATCCGTGAATCCATCTATAAGAATACTCCGAGAAGAAGCCTGGAAAGTCTCCCCTACTCGGTTGTTGAGTTCATAGTAGGCAACTGAGCACCAGTGCTGGGGTTCCTCATAGCAAACAGGTCGAAAGTCTGTAGGAAATAAAATAAATCAGGTGCCTAGGTCACAGTAATGCTTGTTTTTCTATCTAAACTCTCTCAGACCATGATCTCCATCTAATCAGTCACTTTTCGTCAGGGGCAGTCTCAACAGCAGATTCCATTTCTTCTTAGTTTGCTGACTAGTGCTCCCAAAGGGAGAACATTAGAGAACTTGAGCATGTGCTTAACTGGAAGCATGTGAGTAGTCCCACTGAGACTCCAGTGAGACAACCCTTATGCTTAAAGTAGAGCATGTGCAAGTTGAGTTAGCTTTGCAGTGCCCGGGCAGTTATGTGCACTGTATCTCTGACAAACAACAAGAGCCAGGAATGTGCAAACTGGTTCAGTTTTACAATAAAAAGTGAGCTAAGCCTTCATGCAATGTGTGATTAAACCTAACGCCAAGCAAGGAGGTTTGCATGTATCATTCCTCTGTTTTATTTCTTATTTTTCATTTTCACACACCTCAGGATGGCCTGCTTCCACCTGAGAGTACAGGCAGAAATGCCAAAATGCCACACGAAAGGCCGTTCTTGCTGGAACCCCAAGTTTTGCAGACTCAAAGTCTGGTTAAGGATCCATCTGGGTGCTTATTTGAACTGAATCTTATTTGTCCCATGAGCATTAGTTAACCTGTCCCCCTGCCATGGGCATGTAAGACCCAAAAAGCAGTGAAACCCTCTCCTGCTGTGAAATGTACAATATGTTTCCAACTGAGAGTAGCTAGGCAGGTGGCCAGCAGGAATCAATGATGTCCTTAATGTTTCTGGGAGTATTCATTTGTGGTGGGGGAGAGGAGAGGAAAGATGACTGGAAACCTGGTGGCTGTCACATGTTCCTAGCATGGTTACCCTGATCCTCCCTCCCCTCCAGTTGTCTGCTACATGCACTTGTTACTTCCTGTCTTAATTGAGATTGTAAGCTTTTGGGGGCAGGGACTGTCCTTTAATATGTGTTTGCACAGTGCTCAGCAACAGCCAGGCCCTGAACCTGGCGTCTGTGCAGTACAAGGAGCAATCGTAACAACTGCACTCAGAGCAGGCCATAGGAAACCAGACCAGAAGGACTCCTCATACCATAGATTCCATGGGGCACTGCTCCACGGTGGTGGTCTCTGAGACAGGTGAATGTGTGGCTAAGGGAGGAGCAAGTCAGTAGGTCTGCAAGCTGAGGTCGGTAGTCACTACTGCAGCCCAGAGACTGTAGAAAGAGAAAGTTACTCACCTTCTGCAGTAATGATGGTTCTTCAAGATGTGTCCCCCTAAGGGTGCTCCACTGCAGGTGTATCTGTGACCCTGCGGCTCTAATTGGAGATTTTAGGTCTGTTCAGCCCGCACATGCGCTCTCCCTCCCTTGTGGTCTGCCTCGAGGCTTTCTAGCGCAGCGTAGGCAACCCCCCCTCAGTTCCTTCTCTACCGCAGAGCCCCATATTAAGAACTCCGAAGTAGAGGGGAGAAGGGCAGGTTGTAGAGTACCCATAGGGACACACCTCTCAAAGAGCCTCAGTTACTGCACAAGATAACTTTTTATTGTTTGAATAGTGTCCCTATGGGTGCTCCGCCATTGGTGACTTCACAGCAGTATCCCCCATGGAGGGCTGGGGCTTCACAGTGGAGTCTGTTACTACAGAGAGTACTGAGGAACGGAAGATGACGTCGGAGGCCGAATCTCCAGCGATCACATAATGTTCTGTGAAAGTGTGGGCAGAGGCCCAAGTTGCTACTCTGCAGATTTCCGAGATAGGGACATCTTTAAAGAGTGCAACTGAGGTAGAAATTGACCTTGTGGAGTGCGTACGTCCGGATGGAGGCAACGGGTTGAGTCCTTGATAACAGAGATTAATGCAACCCAAGACCCTTTTGGGTAGTCTTTGAGCCAATATCACGGAACCTTTGTGTCTTTCTGCGAATGAAAGAAAGTCCTTAGTCATTAGGGAGAAACTTGGGATGCAGCCTCAGGGTTACTTTGTCTTTAAAAAAGACCACAAATAGGGGGTGTACAATCAGGACCGCAATTTCTCCTATGCGCCTACCTGAGGTGATGGCAATTAGAAATGCTGTCTTCATCGACAGGTGAAAGAGAGAGCAAGTTGCCATGGGCTCAAAGGGAGGTCTAATTCTAGGTTAAGATCCCAGGTCAGAGAGGGTGGTCTCATATGCAGGAAGAGATTACCAATGCTTTAAGAAATCTATGCATCAGCAGGTGAACGAACACCGAGTATCCGTCTACTTGATGGTGGAAGGCCGTTACGACTGAAGATGTACCTGAAGGGAGTGGAGCGAGCGTTTTGACCTCTTGAGGTCTAAAACCAGAGGGAGAGAGGACAAGGCCTGGTATATGTGATTAGAATGACACCAAATTTGTAATTATTTCCATTTTTGTAGGTAAGTACGTTGAGTGGTCAACTTTCGGCTGTATAGCAACACATCTTTCACCTCATCAGAGCACTCTACCTCTTAGTCTTGGAACCACGAAGGAGTGAACCATGGAGGTAGAGGATCCGCAGATTGAGGTGAAGAATCATCCTGTTGTTTTGAGAGAGCAACCGAGGAATGGGCCAAAGAGGAACCGGAGGGTATACCGTCATGCGTGTCTGGTAAGGGAACCAGACTTGTCTTGTCCAGAAGGGGACAATCAGAATAACTCTCACTTCGTCTCGTCGGATTTTCAACAGGACTTTGGATAGAGAAGGAATGGGGGAAAGGCATACAAAAGGCCCCTGTCCCATAGGAGGATGACTGCGTCTCCCAGTGAATGTGTCCCCAGGCCAACCCTGGAGTAGTAGCGAGGACGTTTCTTGTTTCAGTAAGTAGCAAAAAGATCTGTAGTCAGGGTTCCCCAAAGGGTGAATATGTTGCGAAGCACCTTTGAGTTCAGTTCCCATTCGTAGTCGTGAGAACAGTTCCAACAGACTGTCAGCTGTCGCAGTCTGCAGATACACAGCTGAGATAAGCACATTGTGATGGATGCACCAATTCCAAAGTTTGAGTGCTTCCATGCAGAGGGAGAGAGAGATCTGGTGACCCCTGGGTGATTTATGTAAAACATATAGTCATATTGTCCATCATGACTTTTGTGTGGGTATTTCTGATGAATGGCAGAAAGTGTGCACAGGCGTTCCTGACTGCTGTTACGGCCAAAGGATTGATATGGAGGGCCGCTCCTGTGGAAGACCACTTGCCCTGAACCTTTTGGTCATGTAGGTGGGCTCCCAAGCCTATTAGGGAAGCATCTGTTGTTAGAGTCAGCGTTGGTGGTGGTTGCACAAATGGAACACCTGCTTGAAAGTTGGATGGGTCTTTCCACCTGTCCAGAGAGTATTTTACTATGCAGGGCACTGATAGCAGTTTGGTTAGTCTGTCCCTGTTTGGAGAATTGACTGAACTGAGCCACATCTGAAGACACCTCATGAACATCTGGGTATTTGAAGTGACAAAGGTTCATGCTGCCCTATGACCCAGCAGCTGCAGAAAGCTCCTAGCTGATGTTTGGGGGCTGGACTGGACTGTCCCTATGAGACTCGTGAAGGTGAAGATCTGGAAGTCGGCATCTTGTAGGTCAAAGGCTGCAACCCAATCTCCTTACTCCAGAGCTGGAATAATGGCTGCTAGGGTGATCATCTGGAACTTTTGTGCCTTCACGTATTTGTTTAGTGCCCTTAGATCTAGAATGGGCCCCTACCCTCTCTTCACCTTGGGGAATCAGGAAATAATGAGTAGAACTCCTTGCCTCTGAGTTGCGTCATGATTGGTTCTATGGCCCCTAAGTGTAATACATCTATTTTCATGGTGAAGTAAGTTCTCATGAAAAGGGTCCCTGAAGAGGGAAAGGGAATTAAATGACATAACCCTTTGAAATAATCTCCAAAGACCCATCTGTCGGAGGGGATATTGTCCCAACTGCTGTGAAAGAGGGCCAGGCGACTTCCAAAGGGACATGACAGGCAGAAGGCATCTGATGTTGCAAGAAATAGCTATTTGGACCCTCAACCAACCCGTTAAAAGTGTTCAGCAGAGGAAGGCAGACAGGATGCGGATTGGGATGCTGACTGCTTCCACTTTTGTACTGTGGGCTTTTTGTGCTGCAGTTTGTAATCGTGCTGTGACGGTGGGTACTGAGGAGGTCATGACCTCTGCTGTGGTTGAGAGCTGTATCTTCTCTTTTGTCCTGCAGTGTAGATTCCCAGAGAGCGTAATGGGGCCCGGGAATCCTTCAGGGTGTAGAGAGAGGAGTATGTCTTATTCGCAAAGAGCTTGGGCCCTTCAAACACGAGATCTTCCACTATCGTCTGCAGTTCTTTGGGCAACCCTGGAAAGGTGTAACAAGGAAGCCGGCCTCATTACCACTGCCAAGGAGACCGAGTGGACCGCTGTATTGGCTGCACCCAGTGCTGTCTGTAGCACAGTTCTAGCTACTAACTGGCCCTCTCTGACAATGGCCTGAAACTGCTCCTTTTGTACCTCTGGAAGATGATCCACAAATACACTGAGTTTCACATAATTAATAAAATCTTATTTGGCCATGGCAGCTTGGTAGTTCGTGACTCTAAAAGTCTGCCTCTTTGGGAGGGACTTCCTGTCAGCTTTCTCGCAGATTGGTGCAATGGAGGCTGGTGTCTGCCAGATGATTTTGGCAGGATCTAGAATCACCTCGTTAATTGGGAGCGCAATTCTGGATGAAGAGGCAGTGTGCAGAATATTCACCAGTTTACAATGTGTCTGTCACCTCCTGCAGGCGAATTTACAGCTCATCTGCCACTCTCTTGGTCTTAAAATCATCACCAAGTGATTGGTGGTGGTGGGGGGGCAGTACAGCCTCGTCTGGTGAAGATAAGGAGAAGATTTCAGGAGGGGTAGCTTCTCCTTCAAGTCCTTCTTCCTGTTCTTCCAAAGTTTCCTCCTCCACTGGCTCAGGGGATCTGGACAAAGAGGCCGGAGGGGACCATTTGGTGGATTCTCTCTGAGAGACAATGGACACCCTTGACATGTGGGATGTGTATGTCGCCCAAGGATCCCAATACAGACATAGGCGAGGGAAAGGCATGGATGGCGGAGAAGCCCAAGGGGGGCCCATAGCATGGGTTGGCTCGATGGAATTGAGGACCCTTGTATTGTGATGGCAGGCCACGGTGAGAAGCTAGGGAAATGACATCCTCCTGGTCACTGTCAGGCTCATCACTGGGTAAGGATGGCATTGACCGAGATATTGGTGGCATAAGGCCTGGTGCTGAGGACAATTCCGGGCACCGGGATGTGCTCGGTACCGGGGCCCCGATACTGAGTAATGGCGACTGTGTTTCTTCAACCAACCATCAGGTCGCTAGGGTACTGTAACTCTTGCAGTATCGTCGGCTCACTCGGTACCACAGAGTGTGTCTGTGGTACATTGCTGGTACCGATGGTTGCCAAGATGCAGAGCACTCCCTAGATGTGAGTTTTGACACATTTGGTAACAAAGGTTTACTCAGTGCCACTCCTTTAGAGGCAATACGGTATTTATCTTTCTCCTCAGGGGACAGAACCACTGCCTCAGAGCCTGAGCCCTGACTTCTCTAGGCGGTGCGGCTGAGCTCACAGCGGAGGCACCCTGATGCTTCTGGGTACCGCACTTCGGAGCCGCCAGTACTGAGGTGGCCGATCGCACTGGGGAATCCCTCTGACAGGCCAACAGTGCTTGGAGCCCTTTTTCCTCGAGCCTTTATGGGGGGAATCTGCTGGTTTTTCTGCATCTCTACTCCCTTTGAAGTTGAAGGCTCTGGGGAGGATCCAGGGTTGGCACCGGAGTCCCCTGGCAGCTGAAGTGCCTTCTCCATAAGGAGGACTTTTAACTTGGGGGGAGGGATAGCTCAGTGGTTTGAGCATTGGCCTGCTGAACCCAGGGTTGTGAGTTCAGTCCTTGAGGGGATCACTTAGGGATCTGAACTCAATGACCTTTCAGGGTCCCTTCCAGTTCTAGGAGATAGAATATCTCCATATATTATTATTTATTTATTATTATTCAGCTCCCAGTTCTTGCGAGACCTCAGCTTTAGCTGGTGGCAGAGGGAACACTTCTGAGGGATATGGGACTCTCCCAGGCACCGGACACTGTGAGAGTGTCTGTCCATTACAGAAATCGACTCCTTGCAGGAGAGGCACCTCTTGAAGCTGGGAGAACCAGCCATGCCCCGGGGAGGTGGAAGCTATCACCCTCTAGCAGTGAGGAATGCAGAAAAAAAGATGTTCTGTCCTCGTCTTCTCTCTCTCTTTTTTTTTTTAAACCAAGAGAAGTTAGAATAACCTCTAAAGACTCCGAGGGTGAGGAGAGGGACAAGGAGGATCCTCCCAAAAGGGCAGGCAACGGAAACTAAAGTTCTTTCTCTTCTTTTAGCCCAGCGGGGGGTTCGCCCACGCAGCACTAGATAGCCTTGAGGCAGACCACATGCGCGGGCTGAACGGACACAGCTACCTAAAATCTCTGATTAGAGGCGCAGGGACATAGATACACCTACAGTTGAGAACTCATAGGGACACTAGTCGAAGAAGAATAGTTGCAAAGTGGCTCTAAAGCTGTTCCATGCCCTAGCCTTTAGCATGGGGATGGGGGCTTACAACCCTCCCAGCTTTCACTAGGTCTCCCACACAGAGCATGGGGAGGAAGATCTGACCTTCTGTAAAGCTCTTTCTGTGCACTAGTGACACTACTTATTATTCAGAAAATATAAGTATGTATTACAGCAATGTGACATTAAAAAAAAAAGATGGAAATACTAAAGCCTCTGAACAGAGTGCTTTACGATGGATAAGTAACTCACCCCAAATTGAAGTCAATAAAGAAATCGGTCCTGATTTTGACTTAGCTCTTGCTGCGTTACACATTCCTCCCTCCCCTCATCTCTTATTTGATATTCATCACTACAACCTGGATAATGGTGTTTGTTTTCATTAATACTTCTAACTTTTGTGACCCCACAGATGCAAATAAAATCAGAATCTTTTGTCCTGGTACCTAAGTCACTGAATTCTTAAATCCCTCTCTTGCTACTGAATGACAAGCCTGGGCTGCCTCCTTAACTTCAGATCTGGCAAAGCCCACTGTTACAGATGTGCCTTGTCCTCCGATCTGGGGATCATCAGCAGAGCCGGTTCTGTAGGCGACTTTTCACCTCACCTGGACAGGCTCAGGGAGGAAGGGTGTTTCTTGTGGACAGTCCTCGGCGGGGATCTGTCCTTGTGCCCATGAGGAGTGCCCTCTATTCTCATGGGGAGCCCTACAAGAAGAGTCCTTGGGCTTATATGTCAAAGGCTCCACTCCAAAGCATGTGCTTGGAGGGGCACAGATGAGGGCCACCTAGACTTCTCCCTCAGGTGCTTTCATAGGCAAAGCTCACAGGCTTTTCGAGTTCTGGGTGGGAAGGAGTGACAGATCCTGCACTTTGCAGAGATATGTGCCTCACCCAGACAAACACAGGCACCGCTGATGTTCAATCTGATGGAAAAGAGCAAGGGCAGGGGATGCAATTCTTGAATCCTGGGAATCTGAGCATAGTCCCTGAGGTTGGAGGTTCCCCAACCTGGGAAAGGAAATACTCTATGCTAACTACAAATTTAACTACTAATTACTAAGTTAAAATATATAATTATTTACAAATATTTTCTTTCTTTGCAAGTTATACAACTGAGCGCCGGAGGACATGAGTCTGACTCAGACTATGTGGGAGTAAGAAGGAACTGGAGAGGTGTTGACCCTCACTGCCTCTTATACCCTAAGTCAAGAGCACAAGGAGATCTACTGTGCATGTGCGGGCCAACGGACACTGCTCTGAAAAATTTCCAGACTCGGGTGCACGGTGCAAATGCATACCCACATGTGGAATACACATAGGGACCAGCACTCGAAAAAGAACAATAGGCCTTCCTGCTCTGAAGAATATATAATAATTCTTTGGCTAAGAATTTTTCCCTGGGAAGCAGTACAAATACTTGTATATTTTCAGTTTCTCCAGCAGCAGATTTACCTCCATTGGGCAATGATAGCACTAACTGATTGTCAGCTGTTGCATCCACTGATCGTCCATTTTGGTTTCCTGGTGTTTCTCTTGCATTGTAAGGTGGGGGTGTTTCAACTAAAAAACAGAAAGACACTGAGATCAGCAAGTTGGTAAATTCTACCCAGGTCTGCCTGGGAACTATTCAACTCTACTTCAGCATAGTTTTAACTAGAGAAGGGTCCAAAACAGAATCCGAGTCTGAACCTCTGCCCTCCTCAAACTCCAGGTCAAGACTGTTTCAGATTCAAATCTCTGGAGATGAACCTGTCCCTACGGTTTAGACTCTGTGTCAGGTCCAAAGGCAGAAAGGCCCTAATTTCCAAATACAGATTGGATGTGACCCAAGATGACAGAAATTTCAGCTTTGATTTTGGCACTGGTTAGTCTGCATCCAGTCCTAGTTTGGCCTCAAACCCAAACTCCATGGAAAGAGACTGGCATCCATCTTAAGGGTGGAGTTCCATAAGTGGGCTCCCTGAACCCAGCCCGCTTCACATGGAATCCTGGTGAGGATGGAGAGCAAAGACACACTAGCTGACCTCAACTGCCTTGACGGGGGAGAGACAGCCGCACACAGGCCTAGACTAATATACAGTCAGCAAGACCTGGAAATGAATCAGATGGATTACAGGCAGAATGTGGAAACCAGGCATCGCTAACTGCCTTGCCCTATGCCATGAAGCAAATGAGAGCCATTGCATTCTGCAGCCATTGTAGCCTCTGGATCAGATTCAAGCAAAGACCAATCAGGATTCAATTACAATAGTCTAGCCAGGAAGTGAGGAACGTGGGAATAGCTGTAGTGAGTTCTGCATTAGACAGAATTGGGCAATTTCCAAGTCTAGTGATAGCCACTGTGAAGTAGTGTTGTACTAGGAGTTTCCATTCTGGAAAGCAATGCAGAATGACCCCTATTTTCCTGACCTCCCTCGCAAGTGGTGGCCTTGCCCTGGGCATAACGGAGGTGCATAAAGCATCCACAACTGCTTCAAAACGAGAGGTGCCAGAAACATTACATAAGCTTTATCGGGATTGAGTTTCAGCCAACTGTCCCCCATCTAAACAAATCCGTCTGCAAGAAAACCAAGAGATAGTTAAAGCAGGACAACAGGAAAGGAGGCACAGAGGTAAAAGTACTAGTATCACTCCGTATCCCAGTCTGTACCCCTATCTCCCATCAGGCTCATACACGTTCACCAAGATAAGGACAGAACAGCAGGTAAACTGGACGATGCTGAGCACCCTTCGCTTTTGGGAATTCTCTTCTACAAGGCAGCTCAGTCACAGAAGAGTTGTGACAACACCCACCCCTACCATGGTCCACAGCTAGGCTACCAACATCCGGTGATAGGTCTAACATAATTAGCAGGGAGCAGACGCCCTCGTCCCTTACTGGCAGATCTTCCACCATGTTAATCAGAACTCTCTGGGTCATGAAATGGTCTGGTTCTAGATGTACAAAGATGTACTTAAACAAAAATGATCTAATCCAGGTGGGATTAACCCAATCCCCACTGTCTCAATAACCGCTCTCACCAGTGGAGGAGCAGAGGCTGGCCAGTAATTTGCAGAATGAATATTTTAGAACAGAGGCTGCAGTTCCACACATGTATGCACAGAGGGAGCCTGGCCTCTCAAACGTTTGATCACTTCCACTAGTACCTTCCCTCTAGCCTTAACCAGCCAAGATAACCTATGGCACCAGCAGCTGAAAGAAGGCACAAGCTGACGACGCTCACGCAGGACAGAAGGGGTATTCATCCCCTCACACTTTGGGGAGGGCCAACTCTCTTTTAATCTGACCGATCTTCTTGTCAAAGAAGCATACGCACTAATGAAAAATAAACAAATGAACTACAAAAACAGCCCTCCTAATTCCTGAATTGTTTCATTTATAGAACAGCAGCCTAGGAACAGGAAAACACATCCTCCATTCTAATATATGCCAAGAAAGAATAGAGTGCATTAGAAAGCTGAAATAAAGACCTTGTTTTCATGTTAGAAAACACAGATGTAGACCTCGATCCTGCAAACACTTAAGCATGGGAGTCAATTTACTCATGGGAGTAGTAACTTAATGGGATTACAGGTTGCACAGGTGTTTACATGTTTGCAGGACTAATAAAAGTATTTAGGTTGAAATTCACCCGTGCAGAGAGAGAGCAAAAGACATCTGTGTCGACCTGGCTTGATGTTAGTAATTGGACATGAGTGAGAGTTGATTTATTTGGAGATAGGATTAGAGAGGTAAATGGATCAGCAGGCTGAAAACAGCAAGTCTGCACCGGCTAAGATAAGTGGGAAAACACCCAGGGAACCATTTACAATGGACAAGTTAAGTCGGAAACATAAAGATGGGGTAAAGAATAAATTGTACATGGACAGAGAATGCTGTACAGGGATTGGTTCCTACAAAGTGACCAAGCCAATCCCAAAACATGTGATGCAATGTATAGTAAATGCAATGTAGTTTGTAAATTTATATAAAGGAAAGTTGCAGTGTAACTTTGGATGTGTTGTACGCCCTATACCAGGGGTCGGCAGCCTTCGGCACACGGCCCATCAGAGTAATCTGCTGGCGGGCTGCGAGACATTTTGTTTACGTTAACCGTCCACAGGCACAGCGCCGCCACAAATGCCGATGGTTTCCGATCCCTGCCCTATACCAACCCCCTACACTTGAATCTGATCAATTCAGCATAGCTTTGCTGTATGACCCCCAAAAAAAGAACCTCAGTGACCAGACTGGAGTCGAACTGAGTTCTCGGGGAACCGCAACACTATGCACCACTTAAACCCTATTTTGAGGGCTTAAGTGGGAATTAAGTGGTACATAGGCATTGGGTGGCCCTCCGCACAGGATGAATGCACGTATAGCGGATAAATACAGACTAACTTGTAAAGCGACCACAGGACTGGCAAAACAGCAAGAATTACAGTATCCAGATTGATGTCATTATTATGTATATTTCAGCAGTGCCCAGGACCAGGGCTCCAATGTGCTAAGTCAGTGTTTCCCAAATGGTGGGTCCCAACTCACAGTGGGCCTCAGAAGGGTCCAGGTAGGTGGGTCGTGCATACCCCAGAAGCGCTCCCCCTCCCCCCCGCACACACACACTGACTTCCCCGGGCAGCAGGCAATGGCGTGGGAAGTGGGATCCAGGCATCAGAGCGGAGGAAGCACCTCCGGGACACACATGAGGTGGGTACAGGCTACTGTTTGTCAGCTTGCTGGATCTGGTTGTTTCTTCTATGCTGTTGCTGCTGCCTGGATCCTGCTCCCATGGGCAGCAGTGTGGAGAGAGGGATGTGGGCAGCAGCAGTGCTGAAGAAATGTCTGGAGCCAGCAAGTGGACAGTTAGCACACTGGTGGCAATCACGAACCAGCTACAATGAAAGAGGGACTATCTGGGGCTGCAAGAGGGGAACAGGGGGAGCCAGGATAATGGTGGGTCCTATGACAGGGTTGGGGGGAAACCCCATCCTATGCGGGGTGAGTGTGCCCACCTCTCTTAGGGAATTAGGAGGAGGGGGACATATGTATCTTATGCCTACGTCTCTCCCAGCCCGAGTCCATACGCTCGCTCTTATCAGCAGGGCGGTGCAGCCTAGTGGCCAGAGTCCATAAATTTGCCCTTGTCAACCAGGCAGTAAGGCCTAGGGGCCAGAGTCAGTCAATCCGCCCCTTTACGCAGGGCAGTAAGGCCCAATGGCCAGAGTCAGGAAATCCACTCCTTTTCGCAGGGCGGTAAGGCCTAATGGCCCAAATCACTACATTCGCCCCTGTCCACAGGGCTGCAAGGCTTAGTGACCAGAGTCAATAAATTCGCCCTTGTCAGCAGGGCAGTAAGGCCTAGCGGCCACTGCCAGACACAGAGGAAGGGGTTGCACCCCCAGCAGGGGGGTCCAGGCCCTCCCGCTCCACCGGACCCCAGCCCAGGACCCTGGTAGTGGTTGTAGCACAGGCCACTGAATCAGCAGGGGAAAGCTCTGACCGAAACACGCTGACTCAAGGCTTCGGCTCACTCACCGGTCCGCCGTCTGATTCCCCTGGGCTGCTTCCTGCCGTTGTCCCTGCTGCCGTGGTCTGGGCGTCCCTGTTACCTCTAGGATCTCCGGTCTGCCCTTTCTCCGGCACGTTCAAACCCTGTGAGGCCTCCAGGGTTGCCTTAGCGTCTGCCTGGGCTGCGGCATCCCCGGCTCCTAGGGTCCCGGACTTCCGCTGAGCCTTGGCTGGGGCAGGTGGCATACGTCCTTCCTCCACGGCAGTCAGCCCCAACTGAGCTGAGCTGCTCCCTTTTATACCAGTGCACCTGGAGCATGCTCAGTAGAGTACAGTGGGTGTGACTTCCTCAACCCACAATGTAGGGTTAACCCTTCCCCGTCCAGTGCAGGGTGAGTGCGCCCCATCACACACCCTCCCCTTTAAGAGTGGATCTGGCGGGGGTGCGGTGTCTCTTTCCTCACATTCCGGCAAAGAAAAGAAGTCAGCATTGGTGTGCGCCTTTCCAAGGCGGTGCATCACTTGGAAATCATAAGGCTGTAGGGATAAGTACTATCGCCAGTTATCTCATCATAGAAGGCAATTAGGTTAGTCAGGCATGTCTTGCCCTTGGTGAATCCATGCTGACTGTTCCTGATCACGTTCCTCTCCCCTAAGTGCTTCAGAATTGATTCCTTGAGGACCTGCTCCATGATTTTTCCAGGGACTGAGGTGAGGCTCACTGGCCTGTAGTTCCCTGGATCCTCCTTCTTCCCTTTTTTAAAGATGGGCACTACATTAGCCTTTTTCCAGTCATCCAGGACCTCCCCCGATCACCATGGAGTTTTCAAAGATAATGGCCAATGGTTCTGCAATCACATCCGCCAACTCCGTTAGCACCCTCGGATGCAGTGCATCCGGCCCCATGGACTTGTGCTCATCCAGCTTTTCTAAATAGTCCTGAACCACTTCTTTCTCCACAGAGGGCTGGTCACCTCCTCTCCATACTGTGCTGCCCAGTGCAGAATCTGGGAGCTGACCTTCATGAAGGCAGAGGCAAACAAAGCATTAAGTACATTAGCTTTTTCCACATCCTGTCACTAGGTTGCCTCCCTCATTCAGTAAGGGGCCCACACTTTCCTTGACCTTCTTCTTGTTGCTAACATACCTGAAGAAACCCTTCTTGTTACTCTTAACATCTCTTGCTAGTTGCAACTCCAAGTGTGATTTGGCTTTTCTGATTTCACTCCTGAATGCCTGAGCAATATTTTTATACTCCTCCCTGGTCATTTGTCCAATCTTCCACTTCTTGTAAGCTTCTTCTTTGTGTTTAAGATCAGCAAGGATTTCACTGTTAAGCCAAGCTGGTCACCTGCCATATTTACTATTCTTTCTACACATCAGAATGGTTTGTTCCTGCAACCTCGTCAATGTAAGTGGCAGTGTACTGTCCCTGGGGTTGTAATATCCAATCCATACGTCACTGGAAGGTTGCCATTCCCCCATGTAACCCAAATGGCATGGTCACAAATTGGTATAGGCCAAAGGAGGTTGGGAAGGCCGTCTTTGGGTGTGAGGTCAGGGTCAGAGGGATCTGCCAATACCCTTTGGTGAGATCCAGAGTCGACAGAAACTTAGCTCCCCCTAACCTCTCAAGGAGATCATCGACCCGTGGCATTGGGTAGGCGTTGAACCGAGATATATCGTTCACTTTTCTAGAGTCAATACAAAACTGGATGGAGCCGTTCGGTTTCGGAACTAGGACTACTGGGCTTGGCCACTCACAATGAGATTCTTCTATAATGCCCATGTCTAACATGACCTCTACTTCCTTCCGAATGGCCGCCCACATCTTCTTGGGCAGGGGCCAGTGGGGTTTGCGTACCTTCTGTCCCGGTACAGTTGCAATATGACGACTCATGATGGTCATCCATCCTGTCCAAGCCGACAAGACCTCTGGGTAAGACCGCAGGAGTCCTTGGAGTTGCTTTCTCTGTGTCAGGTGGAGTCCTGCTCCTATCGCTACAGGCCCATCCTCAAAAGGTTCATCCACCAGGGGCCCTAATTCTGGTTCGGATGTGGGGGTAGGGAGTGATCAGTAACATATCCCTGCTCATCCAGGCTTTTAGAAAATTGACATGATACGTGCATGTATTGCGGCGCTGGCCTGGTAGCCGAACGTCATAATCGACCGGTCCGATCCGCCGCATGAGTTCAAAGGGGCCTTGCCACTTAGCCAATAGTTTGGATTTGGTTGAGGGGAGCAGGATTAGGACCCGATCTCCAGATTCAAAGCTCCGAAGGCCTGGCTCCTTTGTTATAGTGTTGTGCCTGACTCTGCTGCGCCTACTCCAGATTCTCCCTAGCAAAGCCTCTGAAGCCTCTCCTGTAGCTGTAGCATGTGATGAACAACCCCCTCTGCCTGGGTCCCTTGCTCTTCCCAGCCCCCCTTCAGAAGGTCAAGGATACCTTGGGGCTGTCTCCCATATAAGAGTTTGAAGGGGGAGAACCCCGTGGATGCTTGGGGTACCTCACATATGGCAAACAACAAGGCTGGGAGTAGAGTATCCTACCGTCGCGGATCCTCTTCCACAAATTTGCGGAGCATGCTCTTCAAGGTCTTGTCAAAACGTTCCACCATCCCCAGATAGACGGATTGGTATAGGGATGGCCTGAGGGCTCGTATACTTAAAAGATGGCAGAGGTCGGCCATCAATTGGGAAGTCACATTTGTCCCCTGATCCGTTAAGATTTCGCGGGGTATCCCCACCTGGGAAAAGACCTTAACGAGTTCAGTGGCTATCTTAGGGGCAGTGGCAGTCCGTAACGGGACTGCTTCTGGGTACCGGGTCGCGTAATCCACAAATCACAAGGTGGCCAGATGCACTCTTTTCTAGTGGGCCCACCAAGTCAAGTCCTATTCACTCAAAGAGGATCCCGACCACTGGGAGGGGAATGAGGGACGCTTTCGGCACTCTTTTTGGGCCCGTGCATTGGCACTCTGGGCATGAGGCACAATAATTCTTTACCTCTTGGTGGATACCTGGCCAGAAGAACCGCCGCACTACCCATTGGAGGGTCTTTTCCCTTCCCAGGTGTCCTGCCCACGGTACTGAATGGGTGAGGTGTAAAGACCTTGGCGCAACCTCTGTGGGACCAGCAGTTGCTGGAATACTTAGAGTCTGCAGCTCTTCCACCAGCCGATAGAGGTGGTCCTGCCGTATTTCAAAGTGTGGGCCTTGGGGCTTTAGGGGAGAGCCCCTCACTTCTTGCTCTCTAGCGGTGGCCTGTTCCTAGGCATGCCTAAGTGTAGGGTCCTCTCGTTGTTCCTGAATAAAGTCACCATCACGTTCGAGCTCTGTCTGCGCATCATTGACAGAGAAATCCATTTGTGTAGATGGGGGTACTAGGATCTTGGCAGACCTGGAAGGTCCTTCCCCTGGGTCATCATCCTGATCCCTCCCGAGCAGCCTTCTTTTTACCCACTCCTCGCCTTCTCCTACCGGAGTGTCCTGGGTGGACTCTTGCAATAGTTCTAGGAACCACGGCCAGTCCCGCCCCAGAATCACTGGATAGGCCAGTCTGGCGGTCACGCCCACCGAGAGGTCTGCTCTTCGGTGGTATCTCTCCAATGTCACTCAGGCAGTAGGATACAAATGTAGGTCTCCGTGGATGCACTGGACGTAGATGGGGGTTCTGCGTGGCTCAAGATTGGGTACAAGATCACCCCAGATGAGAGTTTGACTATAGCCGGAGTCGATCAATGCCAATACCCCAAGTTTCCCTGGGCCCCTCTTTCAGGCCCGGGGCTGGCTACCCAGACCTGCCAGTAATTGCATTCCATGTAGGAGCAATCCCAACGAAAACGTCCCTCTTGACCACATTCATAACAACAGTCTCTCACTCCTCTGGGCGGCGTCTATTCAAGTTGGCCCGAACCCAACAAGTGGTGTTTCCTCCCGCCGTGTAAGACCTTGGGTGGCGGTCGGTTTTTCATCCGGGTCACAGGTCCTGACCGGGGCTCCTGACAGACGCTGTAGTCCTCCCAGGGGGGCCAAGTGGGCCGGTTTCTCCCCCCAGGTTCCTCCGTCTTGCGGGGTCAGGGTTCCGTAGTCTCAGCTGCCAAGTAATCTTCCATCAGTCCAACCACTCCCATAAGTGTCGTGAGGCAGTGTCTATGCACCCACTCCTTCACTCTGGCAGGGAGGATTTGGGTTAACTGTTCCAAAGTTACAGCTTCTGCCACCTGAGCACCGGACTGCTGGTTGGGCCCTAGCCATCACCAAGTGTAGTCCCGGAGACATTGAGCCACTGCTCGCAGCCTACCCCACGGAGGGTACCATTCCTGACGAAAATACTGGAGGTAGGTCTCTGGGCTGATACCTGTGTGGTCTAATATGGCTGTGTCATAACTATAAAGGGAAGGGTAACAGCTCTCTGTGTACAGAGA
>NW_020664490.1:11402665-11415974 GCF_002925995.2 Terrapene triunguis
ATGGTGGCAGCGGACCAAAGCTAAGCTGGTAGATAAGCTTAGAAATTATCATGCAGGCCCCTACATTTGAACCCTAAAGTTCAAAGTGGGGATCCAGCCTTGACAGGCTGCCTTAACCTTTTCATAATCCAGGGTGTCCTGGGTGTCCAGGCTGCAGTAGGCCGCCTGGGCTGGCCCCGTTAAGTAAGGGGCTAGAAGGGTGGCCCAGTGTCCTGCTGGGCATCGTGCAGCGGTGGCCACCCGTTCAAATGTCATGAGAAAGGCTTCAGGATCATCCCCAGGCCCCATCTTTGTGAGCCTTAGAGGGAGGCCAGATGATAGAGATCTCGGGTGAGGGTCCGCTAGAGGGTTGACTGACAGCCCACCTGGCCACAGTAATGCTGTCATTTGTTGGACAAGCCTTTCCTGGTGGGCTTGCTGCTGGGCAGCCAACTCCTACATCATCTCCTGTTGGTGGCTCGTCACCTGTTGCAACAGCTGAGCGTATTGCTGCTGCTGTTGTTGTGCGGCTTGTTGCTGCTGGCTTTCTAGGAGCCATTTCAAAACCTTATCCGACTCCATGCTGGTGTCCAGTAATCTCGGGTCACTAGCAAGTCAGGGCAATCAAGGGGAGAATCTGTACTCCCCTCGGCTCTACTGGTTTTAGACCTCTCCTCAGGCCTGGGTCGTTGCCCACATTCTCCACCACGTGTGACAGGGTTTGGGGGAAACCCCGTCCTGTGCAGGGCAAGTGGGTCCGCCTCTCCTAGGGAATGTGTGTGTGTGTGTGGGGGCGGGGGGGCGTATTTTACATCTACGTCCCTCCCAGCCAGAGTCCATACGCTCGCTCTTATCAGCAGGGCGGTGCGGCCTAGTGGCCAGAGTCCATAAATTTGCCCTTGTCAATTGGGCAGTAAGGCGTAGGGGCCAGTGTCAGTCAATCCGCCCCTTTACGCAGGGCAGTAAGGTCCAATGGCCAGAGTCGGGAAATCCACTCCTTTTCGCAGGGCGGTAAGGCCTAATGGCCCAAATCACTACATTCGCCTCTGTCCACAGGGCTGCAAGGCTTAGTGACCAGAGTCAATAAATTCGCCCTTGTCAGCAGGGCAGTAAGGCCTAGCGGCCACTGCCAGACACAGAGGGAGGGGTTGCACCCCCAGCAGGGGGGTCCAGGCCCTCCCGCTCCACTGGACCCCAGCCCAGGGCCCTATTAGTGGCTGTAGCACAGGCCACTGAATCAGCAGGGGAAGGCTCTGACCGAAACGCACTGACTCAAGGCTTCGGCTCACTCACCGGTCCGCCATCTGATTCCCCTGGGCTGCTTCCTGCCGTCGTCCCTGCTGCCGTGGTCTGGGCGTCCCTGTTACCTCTAGGTTCTTCAGTCTGCCCTTTCTCCGGCACGTTCGAACCCTGTGAGGCCTCCGGGGTTGCCTTAGCGTCTGCCTGGGCTGCGGCATCCCCGGCTCCTAGGGTCCCGGACTTCCGATGAGTGTTGACTGGGGCAGGTGGCACACGTCCTTCCTCCACGGCAGTCAGCCCCAACGGAGCCGAGCTGCTCCCTTTTATACCAGTCCACCTGGAGCATGCCCAGTAGAGTACAGTGGGCATGGCTTCCTCAACCCACAATGTAGAGTTAACCCTTCCCCGTCCAGTACAAGGTTCACAGTCCACAAAAGAGATGAACTGCAGTTGGTGGGTCGCCTTAATAAAAAGTTTGGGAACCACTGTGCTAAGCACTGTACAAACACATCAATAAGCTAGCCCGTCTTGAGTAACTTACAATCTAATTTGTGAGAAGATTCAACAAGTGAGAGTGACAAAGAAAAGGAAGGAAGGGGGAAGGGAAGATGAAGGTTATGAAAAAAGGGTCATGCGGTTACCCAGATGGCTATTGCACATCTTGAAGGTTCCTGAAATCACCACAGCCTTTTAAAAATTAAACTCAGCTGTCCCTGACTGAATCGCAATCAAATAATTTTGTCTCCAATTCAGAATCATGTATGCGCTGATATGCGAAAATGCAGATCAAGCCACTTACATTTTCAAGTGGTTTTACAAGCTTTCAGGATCAGCTGAATTGGCAGGACAGCCACACGGTGTAATTTACGACAGGCCTCACCTTCCAAGGACACCAGTATAAATCAGGAGCAGCTCCATTGAAGTCAACAGTTACCCAGGTGTAAAACCACAGTGAGTGAGAAGAGAGGCCCTACATATACCCTGTCATTCTGGGGAGTACATCAGTGAGGTTGTGGAATATGAGCTAAAATGATTAAAGACGCAAAAAAGAAACGATAGAAAAAGTAGGAAAACAAAATCTTCCTATGTCCATAGTGTCAGATTATAAATAAATAAAGGACAAATGAAAACATTAAGGACAGGAATTTAGATGCTCAAAAGTCAAGACATTCAAAAGTTAAGATGCAAGATTCAGCTCTGAATTACATCCATGTAAACCCAAAGTTGAAATCAATGGATTTACACTGGTGTAACACGAGCAGAATCTGAGCCAAGATTTCTGTAGTAATGTTAATTTGGAGTTGTTTCACATGGCATATGTTGAACACCACGAGTATCAATATAGTCCTAGAAACTTTAAAAAGTAAGAGGTTCACAATATGTGCAACATGAATGAGTGAATTTTAGAAAGAAGGAAACCTTGGAGCTGACTCAGCATCCTCTGAAGTCAATGGGAGTCCCTCCATCATCTGCAGTGGGTGCTGGATCAGATCAGTTACCTTTTTAATTTCCTGAATTAAGTCTTTCTATTCACGAACTTCAAGTGACATCAACAAATGTCTTTATATTTTACTTTCCCTGTTTCCCCCGCCCCCTCTCCCCCCAAGGAGAAGCACAAACCTATTGAACTTGGGAAGTTCACAAGCTCCACTGACTTTCCTGCTGGAGTTTCTAAGCTCCTTGAGAGCTACTGGGTTTGCCCAGAGCTCACAGCCTCTATTAAAGGAGAGCCTCATTCGATTTCTTTTCATCTATTCAGCCTCCTAACAGAGCATGTCCATCTTTTGCTTCAGTCTCCAAACACCATGCAGGATCTCCTCCTGCATTCACATTCACTGGCATGGGTGGGCATCTGGAGACCACCATTACCTCTTACCTGTGAGTTGATATGGACTTCCTGGTCCAGAAGAACTTCCTGGAGAGTTAGGATAGCTGATGCTGCTAGGTGACTGAGAGAACATGTTACTGGGTGATGATGGAAAAGGGGTGCAGGGAGTTTGCTGGAAAGAATCAGGATAGGTGGCATTATGTGGCATCAGAGGCTCGCTGTGGAGGGAAGCACTCCGGAACTTGGCAAGGAGGCTGAGATGTGGGTTAAACTCACTGTGTCTTGGAACCAGTACTGGAGGCAACACTGAAAGTAAAAACAAGCGAGTACAAGTTTTAGTCAAACACCCACTCTAGCGTGCTGTATCTCTTTCTGCATCTGAGCGACACACCACACTATCAAAACATCACTTCACGTATACTATCCTCTGAATGCTGCTATAAATGTGTTACAAACATATTTTAAATACCCTTTACCAGAGTCCTCACAGTTTGTTGTTGTTACAACTCAGTTCATCCAGCACCCCTCACTGAAACTAGAGGATAATAAATCTGCTCAGCAACTGAGCTTTCTTCTTTCTTCAGTGGCAACACTACCATTCCTTACACAATATGACTAAAGCTTTCAGATAGCAGGCCCAGTTCTGCAGCTGCTACATGAACAAAACTCCAACTGTCTTCAACAAGGAGAGGTAGTATGCACGCACACATACCGCCCGCCCCCCTAAAATAACGGAAGTGGCACATTTATACCCATTAAAATTACAGCTCTCACAATCTCTTTTCTGGGACGCTGAAGAAGTCAGAGATTTGCACAACACTCTTGATAAGCAGGATTTGTCAAACTCAGAGCCCACTTTAATAATAAATAATAATATCTGGCACTTTTCAGGGATAGGGGTCAGTATAACTACCTGAATTTTACAGATGAGGAAACGGAGGCATGGAGAGGTTAGAGGCCAGTTTTTAAAAGGTATTTAGGTACCTGAAAATACAGACAGGTGTCGAGTAGGATTGGTCTATAGCATTCCTTTCAGAATATCAATTCATTTATTTGTTCTGGTATTTCAACCCAGGTCCAGAGAAACAGGGGAGTCATGGTGCTCATGGTGGAATCCATGTAAGAACAGCAGCAAGATAGACTTGGATAAATATGGTTGCTAGCAGCATAGCAGCGTCAGTGAATGCACCTTAAATGCCTGGAATAACCTTTTGTGCACTCTAGTCCAAGGACTAGCCCTACTAGCAAGGGTGAAAATTATCTTGTACTGCTATGTTGCTCCCAAGGTCATGCCCCCAGCAATGGAAAGGGACAGAGCTGTGTGCTGTATTTAATGATAGCGAATTGTCAATTAATTTTCCATTTAATAGATTTTTATGAATGTAACTTACGATCACCTTTTTTGTTAGACTTCCTTGTTTCACTTCATTCTCTCTCTTTTCTGTGAAAAATGGGGGTGCAACTTTTCCTGTCTGTAGCATCTGTTGTTATTAAATTTTCCTTCTCTCTCTCTTCATATTGTGTTCTTTTTCTTGCCCAACATTGTATCCACTAGATTTCGCCCCCAGATATTCTGTTTCTCCTGTCTTCCCCATTTGCCACCCACCAATCTCTTTCAATATCATATTGCTCTTTCATAACTTATCCCATCAACCTTTTCCTATCTCCTGCTTCCCCCAACACTCCCACCCACCCACAGGCACATAACACCTAATAGCCTGAGGACTGAGTATTAAAGCCCAGTACAAATGGTTGGAATGGAGTAGGGAAGGGATTCACTGTCCAGAGGCAATGCCCAAGAGAAAAGCCATCACCTCAACTACTGGGAAACAGGGAAGGCACTGGGATTCCTACCAGGGTGCTGTCCACGGGTCCTACTCTAGGACTCCATCTTTCTAATCTGCCTCTTGCCTGAATGTGTCCAATAAACTGGAACCCTCCAACCTGACACGAATCCCTTCTGGCTGCTGGAAAGAAGAAGGAATATTCTTTCCTGTTCCTCTCTCCTGGTTGCAATGAGTTCGGGTTGGTGGTGCCCCCCCCCCCCCATCTCCATCTCCTTACTGTGATGCGTCTCTGCTGCTCAACCTCTCCCTTAGCTGTTGGGGTTTAAAAGTCTTCTTTCTCCAATGAACAGCTCCAGTGCTTGATGCTGGCTGCTCTTCAGAATTTCCCCAAGCAGCAACATGAAACTGACCTGACTTTTGTCAGTTTCCTGGCGGCCCACAGGGTTCATAGCAGCCAAAAAGGGGATGGCCATGGTCAGTTTTCACTGTACTGTAGTTTGTGGAAGCTCTGAGCAGGAGCAGTCAAACTACAGTAGCCTGTCTATAGACTTAGGAAGCTAGCACTGGATCACCTGTGCTCTCTTTGTATTTGGAAGGTTTTCTTTGCCACCATGAGGACTAGAAACAATTCTTTGCCTAAATGACCCCTGAAAGTCTGCAGGTGCTGATGGCACTTGCCAGGGAAGGCTTCCTACTTGCCCAGGATAAGTGGGCAAGCGGAGTTTCCAAGCCTTGCAGCTCCATAAGCTTGATAAACTGTTATATCCCCCCAGTTCTGACTGGCACACCCACACTTCTCCAGTGCACTGCTTCTGTCACAGCACTCCATCTTTCTGCTGCCTACGCCATACTGTGCCTAGAGGGGTGAAGCTACTGGGGTAGCAAGGAGGGTGGAGGTTTTTTCCGTTTGTGGCTAGTGAATCTCCAGAGGTTCCTTATTCTCCCTGCTCCTTTGCCCGCAGATGCCGTTCTCTGAATCGTAAGAGATGGCCATGCTGGAGATAGGGTAACCACAGGTCTGACACTGAAACCCTGTATGACCCCGTCACACCCAGTCTGTGCGAGTGATTTACCTAGATCATCTCTACTCACCGCTGTTCCCTTGCCCCACCTTTTGTCCAATATCTGTAGCTGGCCCTGTGGGGGTATATTATTCCTTCTGCTCATTACAGGAGTATGACAATGTGCCCCTAGCACATCTGGTGACTAATGGGCTGATCCCGAGTCCTGCCATTGCTGCTCCTGGACTAGATTCTTTATGCCTTCCACCCTCATCTATTGCGGTAGGTCTTGCTGAAAACCTGGCCAGGCACCAGATGAAGACAGTTGTGTGGCACTCTGAGCACTTACACATGCACCTGCCTGTTGTGCCTGTGGCTGCAGTTGCTAATGAGCACAACAAATTTTCCACACATTTTTCCCCCCATATAGTTGTTTAATGAAGGGTACAATCAGTGACGGTTTAGCCACTGTGCCAACAGGGCCCATGCCCAGGGGCCTTGGCAAATTGGGGCGTCCATGTGCACCCCAGCACTCCTGCCGGGGAGTGGGGTCAGGGTGCAGAGGCTTGCCCTGCTCCACCCGGCACTCCTGCCGGGGAGCGGGGGAAGCCCCCGCACCCAAACCCCACTCCCCAGCAGCTGTGCTGGACGGACAGGGCATGGCAAGGCAAGCCACTGCGCCCCTCCAGGAGTTCCAGGCGGGAGAGGGAAGCCCCCACACCCCAACCCCATTTCCCCGGCAGGAGCACCGGGAGGGGGTGGGGGGACTGCAGGTGGAAGGGGCCCCCACTTGCTCTGGCCCAGGGCCCCACAAACCCCTAATCTGCTTCTGGGTACAATAGCACATCTTCAGGTTCTGACCCTTGTGCGCGGCTGCAGAGTTTTACACTCCTGAGAGTGCAGTCCTAAATGAGATTCCCCCCTTCCCTGAACTTTCCCTGTGTCCTTGATCATGGGCAACCCTACAGTAACAACAACATGTAGCATGTGAAGGGGGAAAATGGTCAAGAGACACATTTCAGTTTTAAGCTTCACAAGGATTCAAATCATTTCACAGGGTCCTTTTCACTCGTGGACCACAGCCACTTTTCCATGCTAACAACCATACAAATATTGTGGAGTAGATTTTTAGGCAGCGCACTGGCTGGGGAGTTACCACCCTTTCTGGTCAATGAAACTCATTTATAGCAAGTCAAAAGTTCACCTTTGCTTCTGCTGTCTGCAGCAGCACTGCATATTAGAAGCTCTATTATCTGTGACCCAGTACACAGAGTGATCTCATTTAAAAATAATAGAGCAGGCAGTTTTTACATTATTTTAAAATTGCAGTTTTGGTTGGCAGTAATCCATTTCTAACTCAAACTTCTGACCTGGAGAATGGGGAAATGACTCTAGCCACCCAATCCTCCACCTCTAAATTGGAAGGATTATTCTTAATCTCCAACTCTCAGTTCTGCGAATCAAGGGGATGTTTCAAAAATGGGGAAGTGACAGTGGTGCTTTCTAACAGCAACTACTGCGCACTGGGCCAAAGTCACTGCCTGGATTCCACCAGGAGTTGTGGGCTTGGGGAAGTGTCACTGGAGGGAGGCTGGCAGTGGCAGAAGCCACACGCAACCTATGTTCTGTCGTTCAGCATACGTCACAAAGCGGACAAGGTGGCCTGAGGAGAGAGAGAGGGGTCAGTGCATCTCGAGTTCCAGGCTGGGGCTTAAGAGTTGGTCTCCCTGGTGGATATCTACTGCTCCTTCTTTCCCTTTCCCCCCTCTGCCATGGTGAGTCCCGTCCGTCTTTGGGATAGGAGGAACCCACTGAATAAATCAAAACCACTGGTTTTGAATTTAAGTTATGGATTGGAGTATAGAATGGGTCACTCAGAAGAAGGGACAACAGAATGGGAACAATGGAATTTATAGGAAGAGTGAGTTGAAAAATAAAGGACATTTGTGGAGATCAATACAGCATAACAGTTCTGTGACCATCACTGGGTTTATTATTGAACAATCCAAGATGCAGTTTCTTTAGCTCCAGAGGCTAAGATGCAAAGAAACTCACACAAGCCTACAGAAACCACAGTTAGATATGAAGAGTGTTGTATTTTTCTGAAGCTAACCAAAATTGTTATTTAAATGGATTTCAGCCTAGACAATTGGGAGCTGTCACATTTTGTTCAAAGGAGAGGAGTGCCCGACACCAGGACCAGATACTGACAGAGCCTGACCCTTAGCCCTCTGGGCTTAAGGGCAAAGACGACAAACTTCAGAGCTCCTGCAGCAGTATCCAGAACTGTCACAGAATAACAGCTGTTAGCAGACACTGAATAAATCATAAGATCTGCACTGTTTGTGATTAATATACTGATTTAAATGGAATTACTCCTGACTTACACCAGTGTGAGAGGACAATAAAGCTAACAACCTTTCAAAGGCAAAGATACTCAAAATTAGGGTGACCAAATAGCAAGTGTGAAAAATCGGGATAGGGGGAAGGGGGTAATGGGCGCCTATATAAGAAAAAGCCCCGAATATCGGGACTGTCCCTATAAAATCGGAACATCTGGTCACCTTACAGAAAATGGATATTATCTTAGTGTCTTTTTGAGATTATTTGAATAGCTTATTTTAGTAAATCATTAAATCAACCACTTCCCACGCAAATTAGACAACTATCAATTCACCTGTAAGATTTTAGACAAATCAATGTTTTTAGAAGTTCAGATCCATTTCAGAGTGAGAGCTCAGTTTTAAAGTAAGGAATATCAGGAAGGGGAGCAGTCATTGTTGCATTAATGTTAATAAATGCCTTTCTCGCTCTTAAATTATATGAAACAGTAATAAAAGAAAAATCCCATGGTTCATTTTATTTGATCTTCATATCAATTCAAAGTTTATGACTGACAGAGGATCATCAATGGCGGTACCTGGTTTACAGTTACTAACTACAAACCCTATTCACTAGTAAATTGCCACAAGACCAGGATTGGGCTCAATAATTTTACAATCGTTGTTCAGCAGTTTCTTTGCCCACACAAATCCACTGACTTGATCCCGTGATAAGGGCAGGGATTTACAATGCTGGTTGACGTCTACCCTGAAGAGGTTCCTCAGCAGAAAAATTTAAAGTTGCATGTGGACTTGGGGGTGGGGTGGGAGGGGAGGAGGTAGAAGTGTCCACCCAGCTATGAAAAACTCACAACGGCAGGACACCAGGTATTTTAAGAGGCCTTGACTGATCTAAGGTCTAGGATCTTTGGTGCACCTTCATGACAATTAATCCATCCCTGTGGATCCACTCTAATCTTTAAAAAGGCCATTTACTGTGGATTAGTAAATCAGTTTTTGTCCTTTTAGAGTTGGGCAAAGATCCAACCAGGATGAAGAGACTAGTTTGTGCCCAATTTCATGCTAATGGGCACAATAGTGCCAGCACGTTAGCTAGTGAGGTTCTCAAGGAAGCTAGCACCCAATACATCAAAGGAAAAAAGCTTTCAGCACCCTGGACAAGTTCCTGATGTCCCATTCTCCTCTCACACTTCAATGGGATTTCCTTGTATCCTACCAGAGGAGAGGAGAGTCCCTTGTAAATCACAATTATGGGCAGAAGCTAGATCTGGGATCCCTTTCAGCAGAAAAGACAGCTGATCCTTCCAGCTGAACAGAGCCTTCTTTGTTATGATTTCACAACAGGATTAGTTATGATGCACCAAGTACAGACATTTCACCCAAAGAGCTGATATATTACCTGGGGTCTCCACCCGCCGGTAATGGTAGGGGTTGATGCAAACTTCTTTCTGCTTCGAGCCAAATGGGAACTCGCAACATTCCAGTGGTTTCAATTCATGGTGAGACTGTAAATCGGGCCAACGCCACACTCGGCAATAGATGACATGGGGCAGGCCCTTGCGATGAGACACCTGCAGCCTCCCATCCAAGGAGCGTGGGATTGTGACACACTTACTGGGCTGGCCAGGACAGCTCAGAGCCCTCTCAAGTTCTTCCATAGCGCCTTTCTTCTTCTTCAGTTTCTTCACCAGGGAATCCACAGCCTTCTCCGCCCACTTCTCCTCTTCATCTCCTTGCTTCCAGCCCAGCAGTCTCTTCACTGCTGGGCTGGTGAAGGAGAACAATGAGCTAATAGGCGTGCTGGAGTGCATAAGAAGCAAAGATTGTGTGTAAGTGTAAACAGAAGCACAAATCTCTCTGCTGCTTACAAAGCCTGGGTGAAATCTTCACAATATTCAGATGGGTAGCTGCCTTCACAGAAAGTCTCTTCCCCACATAACAGTCTTCCTAATCTTAGACACAGTTTGAGAACATTCCAACTGGGTGGGACTCAGACCTCTCCACAATACCAAGAAAATGTTGATCAAGCCTGAAACAATAACACAATCCATAGTTAGGTTTAATACATTTCCTGACTTATGTTTTTAATAAAATTAGATAAAAAGAGAAATAAGTTCAAAAGTGTGTTTACTTTTCACTCTGTTTGCTATTTTGGACCCAATGCTATCCCTGGAAGCTGGGCCCTTGGTTTTTACATTTCTCTGACATTAGACTAAGCAAAGAGTCTAGTCACTTACAGTCAGCTTCTAGGGAATTCACTTCCTGTTCTCCTTTGGTCAGCTTCTTGAGGGCCCTCCTTAAAGCATGGGAGGTGGAGGACCTCAAGAAGCTGACCACCACAGTGACTGTGCCCAAGCGAGCCTGTACACCCTGCACCCCACAGGGCTCTGTACCCGAGAGCTTTCCTCTGTGGACAAGGAGGAAAGGACATTTGTCATGCAGCCCCAAATCACAGTGGTCTTTGTTGTTGCCCATATGACCCTACTTGCCCAGCGGATGTACATGACAAGCACTGGGAGAAAAGACTTATCATGAAAACATGAACGGCATGAGTGAATTGAAAACAGGGAGGAAGAAACACATTTATGTGTACAAAATACACATACGCTTATTTCAATGCCATAGTGCCAGTCTCTGTGCTATGTTATAAATGAATTCAACAAGCCAGAATGATTTATCAAAAGAAAATCGAGTAGCTGATAAAGCAGTGAACTGTAATTGGTCTAGATCAGCAATTCCCATCCTTGTGTAATGACTGGATCAGTTTACCAAATAAATGGCCTGGTCCTTCCAGGAAGTGTTGAGTGCCCTCAACTGCAACTGACTGATGCTCTGAACCTCCTAGAAGCAGGCCCTAAGGCCTGTCTGGAATCAGCTAGGCAAGGCTGAGAGCTTCTTAATGAGACTTTGATCCTTAATCTGTTTAGGATCCATTAACCAGGGGACCGGGCTACTTAGGGAAAACAGGGGTTTAAAAAGCCAGTGCCTAAGCAACCAGAGGAGCAAGTGAACAGGAGCATAAACAGAGGAGTTTTGAGAGGGGGCCAGAGAGTCAGATCCACAGAACATTCTCGAAACTTAGGCCAATAAACCACTCCCCACCCAAACCACGACACCTTCCTCCCTCCCCCCCCACACACACAAAAAACCAACAACCCCAAAAAAGCTGCAGGAGTAAAAAGAATGCAGGCAGAAGTCCAGCAGCAGAGTGGGGGCTACCCAGTTTATTGCATGGAATATAGCATGTATGATTACCTGCTTTGTGGGCAGGTACCATATGTGTGCATTCAGTGTAATGTGCTCATGGCCCTCAGAAACTGTGTATGGGCTCAGGAGGCCAGAGTGGTTGAACTAGAAGAGCTAAGGGAGACAGAGAGGCACACAGATGTGAGTTTCCGGGACACAACAGAATAGTCCTACCCCCAGTGTGACAGCCTCTGTGCTGTTGAGGATGAAAGTCTCGGGGAAGGAGAACATCAAAGTGAAGTGGAGGGAAACAATTTCATAGTTGGGACCTTCCTTCCAGATAATGTCGTGGTATCCTCTTGTGCTGAGGATACCTCCCCGGAGATGGAATACCAGTTATTGGGAAGAGACCGGTATTAGTAATGGGGGATTCGATCTTTAGAAATATAGATAGCTGGGTTTGTAGTGACCAAGACAACCGTATGGTGAATTGCCTGCCGGGTACAAAGATTGTGGATCTCAAGATACCTAGACAGGCTTATAGGCAGTGCTGGGAAGGAGCCAATGGTCATGGTACATGTATGCACCAATGACAGAGAAGGACAGGAAATAGGTCCTGGAGGCCAAATTGAGGCTGCTAGGTAAGAGATTAAAGTCCAGAACCTCCAAGGTAACATTCTCTGAAATGCTTCCAGTTCCAGGTGTAGGGCCAGCTAGACAGGCAAAACTGCATTAGGAGATGATGGTGTAGGGAGGGTTATAGGTTTATTAGGAACTGCGGAATATTTGGGAAAGGGGGAGCCTATACAGGAAGGATGGGGCTCCACCTAAACCAAAACGGAACCAGATTGCTGGCATGTAAAATTAAAAAGATTATAGAGGAATTTTTAAACTACGGGCTGGGGTAAAGCTGACAGGTGCAGAGGAGCACACAGTTTGGGCCAGAGACATACCATAGGGGAGGCTGTATTAACAAGGATCCTCTATATCCTAGTAAAGAGAAGAGGATAAAATTTGATAAAGTACAGGTAGGAACTGCAGAGAAAAAACAGTCATATGACAAAAAGTCCCATTCAATTACATCACGTGAAAGCAGACAACTAAAAAGTGACAAATTATATAAGTGCTTGTATACAAATGCTAGAAGTCTAAATACTAAGATGGGTAAACTTGAGTGCCTAGTATTAAGGGAGGATATTGATAGAATAGGCATCACAGAAGTTTGGTGGAATGATGACAATCAATGGGACATGGTAAAACCAGGGGACAAAAATATGTAGGAATTACAGAGTAGGTTGTGCTGGTGGGGGAGTGGCACTATATGTAAAAGAAAGCAGAGAGTCAAATATACTAAAAATCTTAAATGAATCAAACTGTACCATAGAATTTCTATGGATAGAAATTCCATGCTTGAAGAGTACAGAAGTAGGAATATACTACTGATGACCTGACCAGGCTGGCGATAGTGAGTGTGAAATGCCTGGGGAGGCTAGAGAGGATATAAAAATAGAGAACTCAATAATAATGGGGGATTTCAACTATCTCCATATTGACTGGGTACATGTCACCTCAGGAGGGGATGCAGAGAGAAAGTTTCTTGACACCTTAAATGACTGCTTCTTGGAGCAGCTAGTCCTGGAACCCACAAGGGGAGGGGCAATTCTTGATTTAGTCTTAAGTAGAGCACAGGATCTGGCCCAAGAAGGTGAATATAGCTGAACCACTCGATAATAGCAACCGTCATATAATTAGATTTAACATTCGGAGGGGGAGGGGGAGAAATACCAAAGGAGACCAGCACAGTAATGTTTAACTTCAGAAAGGGGGACGACCCAAAAATAAGGAAGCTAGTTGACACAGAAATTAAAAAGGTACAGTCACAAGAGTGAAATGCCTGCAAGCTGCATGGAAATTTTTTTTTTTTTAAACACCATAATAGAGGTTCAA
>NW_020664490.1:11416074-11444593 GCF_002925995.2 Terrapene triunguis
AAAAAAAAAAAAAAAAAAAAAAAGACCCCAAAAAATGTCACCATAGCTAAAAACCAGAGTAAAAGTGGCGATTAAAGGCAACAAAGCATCCTTTAAAAACTGGAAGTCAAATATTACTGGAGGAAAACAGAAAGGAGCATAAACTCTGTCAAGTGTAAAAGTAAAATTAGGCAGGCCAAATAAGAAATTGAAGAACAACTAGCAAAAGACACAAAAACTAATAGTACATTTTTTAAGTACATCAGAAGCAGGAAGCCTGCCAAACAATCCGTGGGGCCACTGGACGATCAAGGTGCTAAAGGAGCACTCAAGAAAGACAATGCCATTGCAGAGAAACTAAATGAATACTTTGCATCAGTCTTCACCGCAGAGGATGAGAGGGAGATTCCCACACCTGAGCCATTTGTTTTAGGTGACAAATCTGAGGAACTGTTCCAGATTGAGGTGTCAGTAAAGGAGGTTTTGGAACAAATTGATAAATTAAACACTAATAAGTTTCCAGGCCCAGAAGAAACTCTAGTATAACATTACAGAACTACTTAGTGTGGTATGTAACCTATCACTTAAATCAGCTTCATGTGATGCCGATGCTTAAAAAAAGGCTCTAGGGGCGATTCTGGCAATTACACGCTGATAACCCTAAAATCAGTACCAGGAAAATTGGTTGAAACGATAGTGAAGTACAGAATTACCTGAAACATAAATGAATATGATTTATTGGAGAAGAGTCAAGACAGCTTTTGTAAAGAGAAATCATGCCTTACCAATCTATTAGAATTCTTTGAGGAAAGTCAATAAACATAGGCACTAGGGTGATCCAGTGGATATAGTGTACTTGGACTTTCAGAAAGCCTTTGATAAAGTCCCTCATGAAAGGCTCTTAAGCAAAGAACGCAGTCATGAAATAAGAGGGAATGTCAGTATGGATCAGTAACTGATAAAAGATAGGAAATAAAGAGTAGGAATACATGGTCAGTTTTCAGAATGGAGAGAGGAACCAGCAGTATTCCCTAAGGATCTATACTGGGATCAGTGCTGTTCAACATATTCATAAACGATTTGGAAAAAGGGGTAAACAGTGAGGTGGCAAAGTTTGCAGATAATACAAAATTAGTCAAGATAGTTAAGTCCAAAGTAGTCTGTGAAGAGTTACAAAGGGATCTCACAAACCTGGTCAACAAACTGGCAGATAAAATTCAGTGCTGATAAATGCAAAGTAATGCATATTGGAAAACAATGTCAACTATACATACAAAATGATGCGGTCTAAATTAGCTGTTTCCACGACGACTCCCAAGATCTCTTTCTTGAGTGGTTAGTTCCTGAAAACATCCATTCAATGTGCAGCAGCAATCAAAAAAAGCGAACAACATTAGGAACAATGTTAGTTGTAGGCAGTGTGGTGGCCATGTCAGTCCCAGGATATTAGAGAGAAAAGATGAGTGAGTTAATATCAGAAGAGCTCTGTGTAGCTCAGAAGCTTGTCTCTCTCACCAACAGAGGTTGGTCCAATAAAATATATTAACTCAACTACCTTGTCTCTCTAGGAACCATTAGGAAAGGGATAGGTGATAAGTCAGTAATCATAATGCCACCATATAAATCAATGGTACCTCCACACCTTGAATACCGCATACAGTTCTGGTCACCCCACATAGGTGCTGGAACAAGGAGCATTGGGGATGTGGCAGCTTGAAGGGGTTTCCATCATATACAGGGTTTACAGTTTGGTTCAATGGCTCTCAGCAGCCCTACTATACAAATTGTTCCAGCACCCTGTCACCCTATCTCAAAAAAGCAAATATTAGAAATGGAAAAGGTACACAGAAAGGCAACAAAAATTATTAGGGTACGGAAGAGTTTCCATATGAGGAGAGATTAAAAAGCGTTGAACTGTTCAGCTTGGAAAAGAGACAACTAAAGGGGGGAAATAATAGAGGTCTATAAAATCATGAATGATGTGGAGAAAAAGTGTTATTTATCCCTTCACATAACAAAAGAACTAGAGGTCACCCAATGAAATGAAGAGGCAGGTTTAAAACAAACAAAAGAAAGTACCGTATATAGTCGACCATAAGTCGGTTCGTTTATAAGCCAGCCCCCACACAAGATGGATAAGTAAAAATGGAAATTTTTTATGACCCATTTATAAACAGACACTGTAATTCAGGGGTCGGCAAGCTTTGGCTCCCGGGCCATCAGGATAAGCCGCTGGCAGGCCGGGATGGTTTGTTTACCTCAAGCATCCGCAGGCACGGAGGTAAACCTAAGTAAACAAAGTGTCCCGGCTTGCCAGAGGCTTACCCTGATGGGCCAGGACAGCAACTGGTGGGGAAATTTGGGGGGGGGAGAAGCTGGGGGTCAGAGGAGTAACCCCTGTGACCATCCCCCACATGCCCCCACCCCTAGCCTGGGACCCCACACTATCCCCAATCATCCCTTTCCACCTTAGCTGGGGCAGGCCAGAGGAGGATGTCTCTGGTCTGGCTGGAGCTGCTCCGGCAGGCCGGGCGGCATGGCTGCAGCCTGCCAGTCCCGGAGCTGCAGCTGCTTCGGAGGCTGGGGGGAGAGCAGCGTGGCCAGAAGCGGAGAGACTCTGGCCCTGCCTCTTCCCTTCTGACTCTGCTGGCTGTGCTGCCTCTCCTTGCCCCCTCTGTTGGGGGGGAGGGGCTGTGTCCCGCCTCTCCCTCTCTATACCCGTTCATAAGCCGACCCCCTTCTCTGATGCTTCCCTTTTTTACTAAAAAAAGTTCGGCTTATGAACAAGTATATACGGTATTTCTTCACACCATGCACAGTCAACCTGTTGCCAGGGGATGTTGTGAAGTCCAAAACTATAACTGGGTTCAAAAAAGAATTAGATAAGTTCATGGAGGATAGGTCTATCAGTGGGTATTAGTCAAGATGGTCAGGGATGCAACCCCATGCTCTGGGTATCCCTAAGCCTTTGCCAGGTGCTGGGTCTAGACAACAGGGGATGGATTACTTGATAATTGCCCTGTTCTGTTCATTACCTCTGGGGCACCTGGCAGTGGCTACTGTCAGAAGACAGGATACTGGGCTAGACAGACCTTTGGTCTGACCCAGTAGTCAGATATCCAGACTCTACTCTGCACACAGCTATTGAGTTTGGGCTGCTCCAAATTCCAGCCTCATGAGAGAAAACAAAAACCTGAATAGGAAGGAGCCCTGATGATGACTAGTGGATCAGGCCCTACAGCAGGAATGGGGAACCTAGAGAGCCAATGACTAAATCCTGCTGTATCAGTACGGTTGTAAGTACCTGCTATAGGCTGATGGGGAAAATGGGGCACATTTTTTATCTGAGGGGTGTCCCCAGGCATTAATGTATGTAAACAACTGTTCTTGATAAGGTAATGTAATTTTACAATTAGCAGATCCGAAAGCATACGTGGAATACAAACTTACATACGTAGGAATATTGTTCTGAGATTTTTTTCCATTTTGAACAAGGTTTTAAATAAACACATTAATCTCTTCCAGTCAAATTAAATAATTCAACAGTGACCTCAGCATGAGTCTGAACACTATTGTTGTTAGTGGGAGAGAAGCCAAGGGTACATGTATAAAAGCAAAAGCAGTGCTCTGCAGACCATGTGATGAAGTCTAAGATAAGGCTATATTGTACAAGTTCCTTTCATGCTCCTTCATTTCTCTCTTAAAACAAGAATTTTAAAAAAATCTAAATGATCATACAAAGTATAAATGGTATTAAATGCTGCTTTTAGATATACATACCCTATACTGCTATTGACTAACATTATCATCAGAACATCCTACTTCAGCGCTATTAGATTACAGAATACTGCAGGCTGCTCAGCAGACGAAACCATTTGTTCCTGTGCCTAGATGTTTCATTAGGAAATACTTAGGCAGCCTCTCTGCTATAGTGCTGTAAAGACAGAAATATGGTAATTCACAACTTAATTTAATTTAAACAATCTTTTAGGACCACATTTGTTTCAGACATAAGCATCTCGTATCGAGCAACTTATACTGGTAGTGGGTGCCTGCAGCACTGCCAGGTTAAAGTTCTAAAATGCTTTAAGCAATGCTTGAGTCTGACGTGTTTCCAGCATTGATGGTCTGACATGTTTTCCTATGCGAATGATTTGAGTCCATGGGAAAAGCGTGTCTCAACTCTGATGATCAAACTCTACAGTTTTACAAAGTCATGAGCTTTGCCATTTGAGATCCGGTGTTACCACCAGTTCTGGTCTCACTGTTTCTGAATTTCAAGCTTTGTGGTGATAGCACATGCAACATTCGTGTGAATGCCTTGCATCATTCAGGCAATAGTTACTTTTCTAGCATACCTCACTTTCCACAGAGCTCAGGATGGAAGGATAAGACAGCATGAAGCCATCTTACTCTTCCACTGACTCCTTCTGTGATAGGAAGACCGTTTAAGAGGGATCCAAGGGCTGCTGCAGGCTACAGAATACCCTGGCAGTGCGGCTCTATTGAAGCCATGCTGCTAGGGAGCCTGACACTAAGAGGAGAGGACTGCAGAGGACACAGAGCCATCATACGCTTGCTGTTTTGTGACCTGATCCAACTCCCAATGAAGTCAGTGAAAAGGCATCTAGTAAGTTAATGGAAGCTGCATCAGTTTGTCCAGTAGGAGCACACATCCCTGGCATGGTAGAGCCCTGCATTCAGGAATGGATCTTGGGAGTCTCAGACAATTCAAGTAGCGCCCACCGAAAAAATGTTGCAGTCAATGGAACTTATTCCTGGACAGAGGACTAGCACAAGGCTTATGCATCACTTATGACCTATTTAAATCCAATTTTGAGGACTTTAGTGGTGCACAGACCTTGTGCTGATCTTCTACACAGGGGTGGATTTCACCCAACAAGTATAATCCTGCTCTTGTTGAAGTCAATGGGAAAAGTTCCACTGGTGTTAAAGGAAACAGGACATGGCTACAAGCTACTGTGTAGAGAGCAGAAGCCAGGTTTGCCTAATGCTGTGTACATACATATCTACAGTAAGAACTGCACCCTACTACACATCCATCCAGGACACAGTGTTAGATTGTCTTGCTCTCACTGTACACCCAACCGACTGACTCACAAGCAGCCTGGGTACCAGAAAAAGACTGCTGTCATCAGTCTCAGTGTCACTGAAACAGCTAAATATGTGCACAGAGTAGATATTCTCAGAGGGCTGTCTAGACATACACTGTGCAGTGCTTTGGGATCACATATTGCTAGACACTGGGAAAGGGTGACTCTATAGGACAGCAACTAAACCGCTACAAGAATCAAATGGAAAAGAAACCTTCTGCAGAGAAAATATCTCCAACATAAAGGACTGTGTGTTTAAAGCGATACTATCTGTACATTTCTTACATATTACTGTTACAGCTAACACCTCAGATTACTGTAACTAAAAGAGATCATAGGGAAAGAGAGTTTTTTCCCCCAGAGGTTTTTCTAAATGTGTGCCTTTGACACCACGTTGTGTATATTCTGTTTCACTGCAGTCATTTCCTTGTGCAGGTCTTTCACACAGCAGCAAAGGACAGAAAAACAATTTTTAAAATATGAAAGTGTGGTAAAGTCACATACATTTGGGTCTAAAATGAGTACAATGCTTTATCATAACTAGCTCTTATATAATGTTTTTCATCAGTAGGTCTCAAAGAAAGCAGGAAATCAGTATCATTAGCTCTATTGTACAGATGGAAAATTGAGGCAGAGAGGGGAACTGAGATCAGTGGCAGAACTGGGAACAGAATCCAGGTCCCTGAGTGTTAGTCCAGTGCTGTATCCACTAGACTACACTAACTCCCATAACAAGGTACAGTTGAGAGGCATGGAACTAAAGCTGAGGGGGTGAGGAACACAGAGAAACCATTTTGAAAGGGAAGAAAGGGAAACCAGGCAAGCAGACAGGACAGGAGGAACAAAGCTGAAGGGAAGGAAAAAATATGAGGTAAGACGGAAGAATCTTATTGCAGCTGCAGATTAAGCATGAAGATGAAAAGAGGCCTGCAACTGAAGGGAATTCAATGACCCATACACAGAGTTTATTTTTAAGTGGCCTGTATTTTGAAGCCTGTGAATTTCAATTTCAGACTATCTACACAGTTGAACACTAGGCCCCACCCTCCTTTGTCATTTACAATTTCTAAACCCTGCCGCACGTGTCTGAACACGTATACTCTTTAATCTAGCTTTAACTTGTTTATACTAACTGTGACTTGAGAGAAGGATTTTTGATAATGGTAATTCTAAACCTTGTCTTTTTGTCACATGCAAATACTAGCAAAGCACCTGGGGTGAAATCCTTGCCCTACTGAAAGCAATGCGGGTTTTGCGACTGAATTCAATACGGTCAGGATTTTACCCCAGAAATTTTACCCTTAAAGAATTCTCTCACTCACTCACCTTTGAATGACACGTAGTGTAATGAGAGAGATCTTCACTCCTTTCTCCCTGAGCACTGCAATCAGTCCTGGACCTCTTACCCATGATTCTCAAACTACTTCAGCTGTATGGTACTGCTAGTGACTCCCCATGCCCAATGGAAAGAGAATCAGCTGCTTCTACAGCACCAGACCTCTTAGCTCAGACCCTGCAGGGCCTTCTTAGGGTACGTCTATACTGCAATAAAAGACCCGCAGCATGGCTGCGGCTGGCCCAAGTCAGCTGACTTGGGCTCGTGGGGTTTGGGGTATGGGGCTAAAAACTGCAATGGAGATGTTTGGGCTCGGGCTGGAGTGCAAGCTCTGAAAATGCACAAAGGGGGTGGGTCTCAGAGCCTGGGCTCCAGCCTGGGCCTGAACAATACAATAGTGTTGTGGGGTTTTATTTCAACATAAACATACCTTTTAGGGGCTGGCATCTGTGAGTGAGGAGGAGGCAGGTTCTCCCAATCTAGCAAAGAATCCACAAGATAGATAATAAGGCTAAATTAACTTTCTTACACAGCTCCTTTCACCATGGAACCTTAAAGGGGGTGAGAGTCTCAGGGCAACTTCAGGCTGGAGCAGCAGAGAGCCCTTGAGCCAGTATGGAAGCACTCAGCATTCATGAAGACATCTCTGTGCCTCCAATAGATCCCTGACATCTGTGTAGGACTCACAGCACCCATGGGGGCTTCCGGACTCAACCCTCTGTTACGTCCACTGGGGTCAAATCGCCTCTCTCTGCACAAAGACTTGGGAGGAATTCTGGGCCTTTCAGATTTCTTTACATGGCATTCTGCCGAACCCTGTCATTCTTTAAAGTCTTTCCATCCACTTACTGCTGATTCACAGAAACAGGGCCCAATCCTGCAGCCCTTCCAAACCCCACTATAATCAATGGTAGCTTCAGATACAGAGCTTGCAGGATCAGGCCCAAAGTAAGTATCAATTGTCTTCATCTGAGATGGATATTGCTCTGATCTTACAGTTTACTGCTGTGATGGGAGGAGCAAAGCAAGAAAATCACTATGGACCCATAGTGAGGCAGAGTGGCCTCCCTTCACTACGGATGGGGTTAACTCCCCATGGTGGGAGTAGCTAACCCTGCCCCGCCCCCCCTTGCAGGAAGTGCACAGGCAGGACAGGAAGTATAAGAGTAGGGCTCTGAAGCTCAGTTGGGGCCAGACTGGAGAAGGACGCAGACGGTCCCTCCCAGAAAGCTGAGCCCTCAGCAGAATCCAGGACCAGCCGTGGGGAAGAAAGTCTACCAAGTGCCCCAGGAGACAAAAGACCCTGAAAAGACACCGGAGTAAGGGTCGCCTGACTGTAAATCTGAGAGCCAGAGCTCAGCAGCGACAGAGCAGCACCAGCCAGAACCAGTAGGAAGTAGCGCTGAGAAACAAGAGGTTGGTCCAGTTGCACTGCCGGGATGTGAGGCAGCAACGGCACGTTTCCCTGTGGCAGGATCGCCCACTCCTGCTAGGGCCCTGGGCTGGGACCTGGTGGAGCAGGTCCCCTTACCCTCTGACCCCAGTCCTGTATGCGGGGCTGGACACACACTAAGCTTTAGGCCAGAAGGCTGAAGCCAGACTGTTGCTGTTTGCCCCCGTCAGGAGGCTGAGGGCCATAGACTGTTTAAGTGCTTAGCCCATGCCTAGAGGGTCAGGCCCATAGACTACTGTTCACCCTGGCCAGGAGAACAGGACTACTGGCTCATAGGAGTGTGCTGAACCCTCCTTCTGGAGACCTGAACTGCTATTCGGCCAACTTGCATGGTCGCAGGTCAGACCACCTGACGAACATCCGGTAGGCGTGCGGACTTCCCGATGCCACCAGAAGGGAGTGCCCTTGACCCCGAGAGGGAAGAGCAATGTGGTGGAGAACTCAGGCATCATCCCATCCCCCCTGAGTCAAGGGGATGAGCCAAGGGCTAACCAGAGACCACCCCACAGAAGGGGGGCAGAAAGAGACCCCACTGTGATGGACTCGTGGAAAGCCAGCAGCAGCTCCTTCAACAGCTGGGCAGTCAGCACCAACAACAGAGTTGGGGGCCCAGCACCAGGAGCAGCAGCAATGCCTGCAGCAGCTCGCTATCCTACTACCGACACCTCTTGCCCCTAACCCTGGTGGAGAAGCGACTCAGACTGGCCCCGCAGTGCCTGTATGCCTGGCTAAGATGGGCCCCAACAACAATCCGGAGGCCTTTCTTGTCATGTTTGAGTGGGCTACCTCAGGAGCCAACTGGCCCCCTGAGCAGTGGGCCACCCTTTTGGCTCCATAGCTAATGGGCCCAGCCTAAGCTGTGTACCATGGACTCCTAGTGGCTGACGCCCAAGACTATGGGTGCCTGAAAAGTGATGCCCTCGACATCACACCCAAGACATATCAGCGACAACTGTGCGGAAAGACGTACCCACCCGGGGCCAGGCTGAGGATGGTTGCACAGCAGCTCACGGATGCACGTTGGTGGTGGTTACAATCTGAGGGCTTGTCTACACTTACAGGAGGATCAACGCCGTGACAATCGACACATCAGCCATCGATTTTGCAGGTCTAATGAAGACCCGCTAAATCGACCACCGATCGCTCTCCCATTGACTCCTGTACTCCACCTGATCGAGAAGAGTAAGGGGAGTCGACGGGAGAGCGTCTCCCATCAACGTCGCGTAGTGTGGACCCCGTGATAAGTACATCTAAGTTACATCGATTTGAGTTACGCTATTCACGTAACTCAAATTGCATAGCTTAGATTGACTTTTCCCTTTAGCGTAGACAAGGCCTGACTGGCATACCAGGGCCAAGGTCCCCGACAGGTGGTGCTGGAACAATTTGTGCACATCCTCCCACCACAAGGAAGCATATGGGTCCTTTGCCACCGGCCAGCGACCCTGAATGAGGCAGTCACACTCATGAAGAATTTTTTGGCCTTGAGATCCCTGTCAACCCCGGAGCTCGTGCCTCCACCCTAACGACTTCGCTACCAAGAGAAGAGAGGACCCAAAGCCAGTGAACAGCCCCAGCCCCAGCCCAAAATGCTGCAACAGACGGGACTTCGCCAACCCCCAATGATCACCCAGAGCATCTAGGTGAACCACCATGCCCTCGGACATAGTGAGGAAATCCCAAACCCCAGGCGAGCAGACCTGCTCGACAAAACCCGAGGACAGGCCCAGGTGCCCTGAAATTGACCCATGTTTCACCTGTGGCCATTTCAGCCACCTCCGCCGGGAACATCCAATGATGGGCTGTATCTTTGGACAGGTCTCGACCGGGGAAGCTAGAGTCCATAAACAACCCTCCGGCAAGCTGACAATCCCGGTGGAGGTTGGAGGGGTGCAGGTCTCCACACTCAGACTTGGGGTCTGGGCAGACCCTCATCCGCCAAGACCTCATTAGGACCCCCAGGCCCACAAGAAGGGATCATCTGCCTCCAGTGCATTCACAGGGATGTGAAGCCCTGTCCCACTGCTCAAGTCACCAGGATGGTAAACAGTGAAACTAGGACCATGACAGGCTCTGGCCTTGAAGCTGGCATATCCAGTCATCCTTGGCTGCGACTGGGGGTGAATCATGGAGGTCCCATGCACCGCAAATCCCAAGTCCAATTATCCAGAATTGGCGTTTGAGGGAGACCTCCTTGAAGGGATGAGGGAGATGCCCAGTGACCCGACCTGAGTGTCCGGGAATGTCAAGATAGTGAGCTTGACACTGCTGACAAGGGGAACACCCCCGTGCAACCCTGTGACGAAGAGTTATAATATATAGAGATATACCTATCTCATAAAACTGGAAAGGACCCCGAAAGGTCACCGAGTCCTGCCACCTGCCTTCACTAGCAGGACCAAGTACTGATTTTGCCCCAGATCCCTAAGTGGCCCCCTCAAGGATTGGACTCACAACCCTGGGTTTAACAGGCCAATGCTCAAACCACTGAGCTATCCCTCCCCAAGTTGTCGAATTTGGGGGCAGGTTTTAGCCAAGATCAGGAAGACCCTCATACTTAGTTGAACCTATGAGCAGTCAGCATCAATGGGAGAGTCACGGAACCCTGCCGGGCAGCACAGTACCCCCAATTTGAGATAACAGGTGACGCCTATACCACATTGACCGCAACCCCCAGATGCAAGAAACCCGGAATCAGTTGGTGGTGCCCCGGTGCCACCAACAAGCCATTCTGCAACTTGACCATGACGTCCACACCAGGGGACACTTGGCCACGAGTACCAAATTCATGGCTGTGAAAAATACGTCACAGACCGTGAAATCTGGTCTTTTGTGTACTCTTATCTATACTATAGGGTAAAATATACAAAAGTAGAGTGTTTCTCAAACTGAGGATCCTGACCCAAAAGGGACTGCAAAACTATTGTAGAGGGGTTGCGGTATTGTCACCCTTACTTCTGCACTGCCTTCAGAGCTGGGCGGCCGGACAGCTGCTCTCCGGCCGCCCAGCTCAGAAGGCAGCGCAAAAGCAAGGGTGACAATACTGCAACCCTCTCTTGGGTCGGGGCCCTCAGTTTGAGAAATGCTCACTAAACTTTACATGTTTATATTTTGCTGTTTTTAAATACATATTCATCCTTTGTTACAACACAATGAAATTTAAGATTTAAATATTTGAAACCATTAAATTCAAGATTTTTAAAATTCTACGACCATGAAATTTACAAAAACGGACCATGAATTTGGTAGGGCCCTACGTATGTTGCAGAAGTTTCCCCCAAATGTCCTCCAACATTGGGACCAATTCATCCCACCTCTACTACTGGCCATCCGGAAGGTCCCACAATCATCAATGCAGTTCCCCACCTTTGAGCTGTTGTATGCCTAGCAGCGACGGATGTGGGAGAGCTGGGAACAGGTACCGTCCCCATCACAGAGCTACCTGCAATGACTTGCAGCCATGAGAGCAGCTGGTGAGAGTAGGGGTCTTAGCGAGAGAAATATCTCCACAGCGCGCAGAAGGCTAAAGAGCAGACCTACAACAAGGGAGCCCGGGAGAGAACCTTCGAGCCCGGTGAGAGGGTCGTCCTACTGCTCCCCTCAGATGAATCAAAACTGGTAGCAAGGGCCCTGTGAGGTCATCTGCCAGGTGGGGCTGGTCACCTATGAGATCTGGCAACCAGACAGGAAAAAGAAACAGCAAGTCTACGATATAAATCTCCTAAACCCATGGCAGATTCGAGAGGGGCTGCTGGATTGCCCCATATGTCCCAAAGCCAGACTTAGGACTCCCATCCCGACTGACTCCGGAGAGCCACAGATTGGGAACAACCTGACCTAAGAACAATAAAGGCAGGTCAGGAGTCTACTAAAGGTGTTCCCCAAAACCTTCATAGCCTGACCCGGATAGACCACCTTTGCGCAGCATACGATATTGACAATGGCAGGGAAGATTGTCTGAGAGACCACTCGGCCCCTGCTGCAACGAACATGGGAGATAGTGGAAAAGGAGGTACAGGCCATGTTGGACCTGGGGGTGGTTGAAAGGTCCCAAAGCAACAGCCCCATCGTCCTCATCCTGAAACCTGACAGGACCCTTAGGTTTTGTATAGATTTTAGGAAGGTAAATGCCATATCCAAGTTTGAGTAAGTCGGCTGAATAGCAGTTCAGGTCTCCAGCAGGAGGGTTCCGCGTACAACAATAGTCTATGGGGCTGGCTCTCTGGGCGGGGCTAAGCACTTAAACAGTCTATGGCCCTCAGCCTCCTGACTGGGGCAAACAGTAACAGTCTATGACTTCAGCCTTCTGGCTTAAAGGTTAGTGCACATCCAGCCCCTCATACGGGGCCAGGGTCAGGGGAACCCAGGCCCACCCTATTCCACCAGGTCCCAGCCTAGTATATATATAAGTAGCACAATTACTCAGAATCATCTCCCTTTGATTGTACTGGCCTTCTGGGTATTAAAGTATTACCTTCTTAGGGAAGCTGGTGTCCATGTCTATACATAATGAGCCACCCCTGGCTTCACCAAGGGCTGGTCTACAAGAAAACTTACATTGGCATAGCTATGTCTCTCAGATGTGTGAAAAATCCACGCCTCCAGGAGAGATAGCTATGCCAATTTAACCCTCCTGTAAACAACATGAGGTTGATGGAAAGATTCTCCCATTGACCTAGCTACTGCCTCTCGGGGAGGTGGATTAACTACAGTGACAGGAGGACCTCTCCCATTGACATAGGTAGTGTCTACACTGAAGCGCTACAGCAGCTCAGCTGCGCCACTGTAACACTTCAAAGTAGACACTACCTACGCCGACAGAAGGGGTTCGTTGGTTGCTGTAGTTAATCCACCTCCTCCAGCAGCAGTAGCTTGGTGGATGGAAGAATTCTTCCCTTATCCTAGCGTTGTCTACACGGGGACTTAGGTCAGCTTAACGACACCACTCAAGGGTCTGGATTTTTCACACCCGACTGACAAACTGATCTAGTTTTCTAGTGTAGACGGGGCCTTTGATGCATAGCTGGGGCTTAATTCTCCAGCTGAACCTCAGATGTTGATTTCAATCGATGATCTAGACCTTCACCAGAATAAAGAACAAGGGCCCAATCATGCAGTCCTTGCCGAGGCAAAATTTCCATTTGAAGCCAATGGGAAGTTTTGTTTGATTAAGGACTGTTGGGAGGGGCCTCCCGAGACCAATGAAAGAGGAGGCTTAACCAATTATTGCTATTATTTATTAGTGTCTAGACTCCCCCAAATGATAGCAGGACCCCTTGGTGAATGGCACTATAGATACACACAATAAGAGAAAGTCCCTTCCCCAAAGAGTTTACAACCTAAATAAACAAGACAGACAAAGACTGGGAGAAAGGAAATATTATCCCCATTTTACAGGCAGGCAGAGTCCCGAATTCCTTGCATACCAAGCATTCCCATCTAAGTTGTAGCAATGTCCAACATTGTTTCTAAAAACGAAATGGTTGAAAACATTAGAAAAATAGAGTTAATGGTTTTTAAAATAAATGCTGGCCCTTCTCAAACGAAGTGCACATCGAAATGCCATCAGGACAAACACTTACAGGAAGAAGGGGACTGCAGAAGTATTTCAGTGTCAGGGCTGAGCTAGAATGTATTTCCATACTAATCAGATCTTGTAATCCTTGTGATCAATCACTGGTTTCCTGGAGATTTTCCCACACAACCATTTTAGGAAAAGGAATAGCTCGGAATTAGATGTTCAACATATTGTAATGGAGATATATGTAAAGAGCTGTTACCTATGCTGTACTTAAAGTAGACTTTTCATTTGGAGGATATTTTATGTGGAAAATTTAGTATCTCGGGTCCCTAGAACACAATGTACTATTTGATCTATACTGTGCAATAAAAACAAAGGTACTAGATGAAGCAAATGTTATATCTTCATAAGTGTAAAATTTTCCAGCTTATTACAGAAGAGATTTTGGGCCCAATTCGGTGAGGTTCTACAAGGTGCTGACAGCCTTCAATTTTCCCTGAAATCAGGGGAAACCAAAGGTGTTTGAAACCCTTCAGCATCTGTTCAGCATTATGTTAACACACTGTGATGTGTTTTACAAAGACATGGTTTGGTGTAGCTGAATGCAAAACAAAATACAGATGAGGTTTCTAAATTCCAGAAGAGAGAACTTTCAGAAGTGATTCCAATCTGATCGACAGCAGGTACAAATAAAGTAGCTGTAATTCCATCATCCTCCATTTTCTCCTAAGCACACAAAGTTTAAAGTGGGTATAAGGATGCACAGAATTTTTTCTTCTTTTCAGTTTTTATATATATATTTTTATGTACAGAAGAGATTTCAACTTCCCATATTAGCAGTTTTCCACTGAATCACATTAGCGTTGCTCAAGTCGTATCACATTCAAATAGCCATTTAGGAAAAACCTTTCATTGTGTATTACTATGGAAAATGATAATGTAATAAGACTGTCATACAAGCTTGCCTGCTTGAGCAGCCACAGTACTCTGCACTAATGAGTGCTCTACACCATGGAACCCCATGATACCCTTTGGAACATCCACAATCTCTGCCTGCTGGGGATTTAGATCCAAATATGCCAGTAACAAGGAGGAGTGTTGAGCGCAGGCGGGCAGTGGAGTTATTTGCCTCTGTAAAACAGGACCAATGGCAAGGACTCCATCACCGAAGAGACCAAGTGACAGCAGCCCAGAGGCTGCTGAAGGTGGACTGGGCATTTTCCACTTAGCTCCTGCATAACACAGCTGGATAAGCTCAGGCTTTATACGGAATTTGAGTATTTCACTATAACATGGCTAAGGACCAACACAGCTGGGCACCCATCCATCCAGGTACGTATATAGTCCCCATCAGTGACACACCTGTGCTTCCTAATGACTTCAATTGGAGTTCATTCCCTCTAAAAATCAGGGTGTTTTTATAAGAGACAACATGTGGCATCAGGTGCTTAAATTTAAGCACCTGAAGTGTGAAAGTGTCGGCCAATGTCTTATTTTCTATTTCAGGCAGCTTTACACCATTTTAAGGATTTCACAGTTAAGTTGAACAATCTAGAAAATTAAATGCAAAAAAAAAAAAAAAAAAACCCGAAAAAAAAAAAAACCCAAAAAACAATTCAACTTTATTGAATTTTGGTGACTTCCTAGCACAATCATTTGCATTTAAAAGTATTATTTACACACTACAGTACAGTTATCAAACACTCCACTGCAGAAGCGTAAACCAAATCACGCTCCACGCCTCTCATTGCTTACAGAATAGAAGCATAAGCAAGTACAATGCAATAGAGAACAAACAACAGAGTACCAGCTAATGGTGAAAGACCTACTCCTGCTGTCAGTGAAACCTGGGAATGAGGGGGGAAAAGGAGGCCTAAACCTGAACAAACATCCTGATTTGTTTTTAAATGGACCACAGCTCTGGAGCTTATGGGCAACTCCCATATGAGATCTGAAAGTACGAAGCTTAAATTTAGTGTGAAAGAAAAAAGGAAAGCTGGTGTATAGAGATTCCAGAGGGCATATTTGTGTGGAGACATGACTGAAGCATAGCGGAAAAAGAACAGGATTTTGGCAGTGGTGTTTCTGATGGGGAGCAGACATGAGGATGCTGGAGAGCTTGAGGCTGCAGTATCAAAGATGGAAAGTTGCCGCAGCATGGACTAATGCTGTGGCAGCAGTGAAAGAAAGGAAGGGAGGAATTTGGAAAGTACGGTAAAAAAAAAAAAAAAAAGAGAGACAAGATTTAGCTGAGGATCTGAGGAAACAAAGAGAAGTCAAAATTGTCACCAGGAGTTCAGATGAGGGGAGGATAGTGATGTTATTGACAATGACAGAGAAAGTGGGAAAAGATACAGAAATTGCATTCCTGCTCTGAGAACAGTGAGGATACACAAAGGTGTTCCTAATCAATGGGGGCAGGGGGGAGTATAGGGTGAATTTTGCAATCCCAACCTTAAAGTCAACCACCAGAATGATGGGGATTAGCTCTGTGAAGATGTGTTGCATTTGAAATTAGGTTGGAAAGAAAAAGCCCAAAAAAATTTCTACATCTGTGTGCCTACTGAGGTGCACAGGAGTCCCCAGAATATATCTGCCTGGAGGAGTTACACCTCTTTGCCTTATTTGCTGCAATCCTGATTCCGAACTTAAAGAAACAGTCTATATCTTGTTTGTATAAGGTGTTGCAACAATTCTTGCAGAAACCTTTAATGGTCAAAACCACATCTGTCTAAAGCCACATGCATCTGCAACACAAATTTGGTTAATTAGCTTAATTCTAATTCAAATGTATTTACTAGAAAGGATCTTAGTAGTCTTGGTTCCAATCCTGCAACTCTTTGGTATTGCTCTCTTGAGTAGAGGTTGCAAGATTTTCAGTTAACTAAAAATAAACAATAGATTTTGCACTGCATTCTCAGGAGCAGTCCCAGATTCTTTACTATAAACATCTTTTCATAAATATTAATCTTATTATTTGAACATGATACAAAAAAAATGCCAATGAAAATGAGTTAGGTTATTTTTTTTGAATGGTCATTTTATGAAACTGAATTCTGTTTCTAATTTTTTCTTATGCCAAATGCTCTCAGACAGTACTAAACCAGCATAAAGCTCTCGTTGTCATTTACTTATTATTTTGTGCTGCTAATGTACAAATAAACATTCATATTATTGTTTATACCAACCACCAGCAGGAAATCAGACAGTCAGGAACAACCACCAATTGCATACATGGTTTTTTTGCTATATTGTTTTAACTTAAAATATTTACCATGCTTTCTTCCCCCCTCTGCACTTATTTCCAAAGAATATTTGGAGCAAACAGAATCTATACAAACGCTCATTAGTAATTGTTACATTATACTATTTGCAATGGACAAATTACTCAAAAGCACATTTTCTTCCTTTTGGCCAGCTTTAGTCTCTTAACTTCATTTAAATCAGAAGGCACAGTCCAGCTGATCCTGGATTTGCTGCTAGCTACTGTCATCAGTAGTAATACTCTACTTAGTGCTCTGGTTAGAGGTCACTAATAATTAACAGCTATCCTCCTCAGAATTAAACAAGGGGAAAATAAAACTTTATCAAGATGGATTAGCCTGGCCACTAGAATTACAACAGTTTAGTATTCAAGAGAGAGGATTGTGGGACACACTGTCTCCCTGACTGATAACAGCAGATAGTTAAAATGAAGAAAGTTTGTAAAGAAAAGAAGGGGGAAGGGGGAATTAACTGTCCAATGTTTTGTGACCTCTTTTATTGTGAGTGTATCTAGTCTGATTCCAGGGGTTTAGGCCCAATTATGTTGCCACTGAAGTCAATGTGAGTGCTACCACTGATTTCCAATGGGAGCAGCATCCAGACCTTCGTGATACTTGATTCCTCTAAACATATTTCTATCCTCAACATATGTTTTGGGCATATATGTATGTGTCTCTTGGGTTTGGACAAATGTGTTAAAATAAGATACTTACCTATCACACAAGCGCATTGTGAAAATGAGTGTTGTAAGGCACTGAGGATATACACCATTGTATTTTATTTCAGTTTATACATAAACAAAAGCATCTATCCCAGACTCTGGGTAGCTTTAATAATTTTACAACCTTAATTACCACAGTGAGTGGTAATAAAATACACTAGATCCATATTTTAGTCATTTTTGCAAAACTGCTGGTGTTTCTAAATGTCAGGAATAAAGTGAAGAAGAAAACATTTACCTCTCCCTCTCCTAGAAAAGCCAGACTGAGATGAGAAACTGAAACCACTGTAGACCTCAGTAAACATATAGCTATATATATTTCTCAACAAATTTCATTTACCAAAAACTTTGCTGATATATACTTATTTGAACTGGTATAACAAAGGAAATGTCGTAAAAATTACTTCCCTGTTTTAAAAGCAAATAGGAAACAAACACAAACCAGCCAACAAATAAAAAGAACAGGAGTACTTGTGGCACCTTAGAGACTAACACATTTATTTGAGCATAAGCTTTTGTGGACTACAGCCCACTTCATTGAAAGCTTATGCTCAAATAAATTTGTTAGTCTCTAAGGTGCCACAAGTACTCCTGTTCTTTTTACGGATACAGACTAACACGGCTGCTATTCTGAAACCAGCCAACAAATGTTAGTGCAGATCAGCAATGGCATTGGTACCTATCAAATCTAAAAGAAAGGAGTCGTCTGGCTGAATAAAAAGGATGAACTTTGAGAGATGACAGTTGTCCAAGCCGTTGCTATGAGGATTCATTGCTCACAGACAAATTTTACAGTACTTCCTTTAGATTACACCACAGAAGATTAGAAGATAATGTGCTCCTAACATTTATAAGCATGATCTTACGTGCATCTCATTTATAAAGTACTGAATCTTTGTCTTATCTGCACTGTCCTTCCTGCACAACCCCAAACCTGAATACAGTCCAAGAACTTGTACCTTATTTCCTACTTCTAAGAGTTTAAGGGAAAACTCATTCATTGAGAGGTTGCCTATTTTTTGTCAAGAATTTATTTTTTCCTTATATCTATTTAGACTAAACCAGGGGTTCTCAAACTGGGGGTCAGGATCCCTCAGGGGGTTGTGAGGTTATTACATAGGGGGGTCTCGAGCTGTCAGCCTCCACCCCAAACTCCACTTTGCCTCCAGCATTTATAATGGTGTTAAATATATAAAAAAGTGTTTTTATTTATAAGGAGGGGTCGCACTCAGAGGCTTGCTATGTGAAAGGGGTCACCAGTACAAAAGTTTGAGAACCACTGGAGTAAACATTTAATTATACATGTATTCTTCATTTTCATTCACATTAATGAGAATCCTTTAAAGCAAGTACCATTGGTAACAGTTCATATACATTTAGACTGAAAGTACAAATATCTGGAAGTCACCCACTATATTATATAACAATTTAGAAATTGAACCAACTATGAATTTCCTCAATTAAAAGCTGTCAAGGCTTACAAAAAAAAAAAAAAAAAATCAGGCAACTTCCCATAGATTTTTGTTTTGGAAAACCTGCTCAATGGCAGTAATTGCTTGTCCAAAAGACACTGATCTGATTCAGATTGATATGCTAGTTACACAAATGTGTTAACAAAATTTGACAAATACTGATGTTTCATTGGCAGGTATTTCCAGTAGCAAGATTTCTAGACTACAAAATGAAATGTGACGGGAAAAGTGTTTCAAAACGTGCCATGTGGGTTTTTTTCCGCTAAATGAGAAGGAAAGAAATCATAATAGTGGGAAGACATGTCAGCGTTTAGCCATCCATAAAAGTGTTTTTCCTTGTGCTCCTCCTTTCGATCACAATACTGGCGTCAGTTTGTCTCCTGTATCTGTTTTCCCCCTCCCTCCCTCTTGCAAATATCTGGCATAGGAACAGCCAGCAAAGAGGGGCGGGGGGGAAATCAAGTATTTTAGCACAAGGAAACAATCCGCGTAGCAGCCTAAAAACACTTGAGAAGCACATTCTTAACTTTGTTTTTAAATGCCTACAAGGTAAGTACAATACAGAGCAATTAAATGGAAGAGATCCACGCGACCACCCCATGGGAGAGGCCATTTCTTTCATTGCCTCCACTGGACTGTAATTATAAAGCCCTGGATGGAGGTGCGTTTTCTTCTGGGTCAGCACGGGAAAGTGTGCCCCGAATCAGTGCCTGGCCAGCTAGCGATGCCAGTGCAGAATCGGCAGCCTCCACCCCAGGCGCACACACCCTGCTGCAGCTGATCTGTTTCGGGACGGGCAGACGGGCAGGGAGCGCGTTCCCGCCTGTGCTCACGGACAGCAGGACACTGACAAAGGTCCAGTCCCGTCCCCCCATCTCTCCTGCCATGCAAACGTGCCAGTCTCGGCACCTTCCTCCCAAGGTGCGGGGCGTGCACGTGCCGCAGGCTCCTGCCAAGCGAGAAGTTTGCACAAGCCGCGGGAGGTTTGCAGGCAGCCTCAGCCACCCCTGGCCGGCCGCAGCCCTGGCCGCGGGGAAGCTCCACGCCGCGTCTCCGGCTCGCGTGGGGAGGGGAAAGGAGGCTCTTACCTGCCGCTCGCGCCTCGCCCGCGTGTCTCTCTGCGGCTCGCACAGCCACTCGCTGCCGCGGCGGGGACGGGGCTGCGGCAGGGGCCAGCAGCAGCAGCAGTCCCGGCCGGCGTCAGTCAGGCTGGAGCCGCCGAGCCTGTCTTAGTGCGTCGAGTTGGAGCGCGGCCAGGGAGCGCGTCTGCCTCGGTGCCGCCCCTGGGCGCTGCCCACGCCCACCGCAGCCGCGCGGGGGGGTCCAGGGCTGCGCCGGACCCCTGCTCCCCCTAGGGGGCCCCTTCTCCGCTCCCCACCAGCGGGTGCTTGGCATTCAGTGAGGGGAGCCCAGCGTGCTAGGCGCTGTACAAACAGGCACCTCTGCCCCAGGCCCCAGCGTGCTAGGCACTGTACAAACCCTAAACAAAAAGCTTCCCAGAGCCCCCTTCACTGGTGTGTTTCACCCTCCTAGAGGGGATAGGACTAAACTTGGGTGCTTGGAGGGGGCTGGAGAATCCAGATGGCTAGTGTGATTCAGCCCCCAGCATCCATGGCGGTTGGAAAGGCAGGGAAGTTAGCTGTAGAGGATAACCAGTGGGTCACCCCCTTGCATGCCTCTGCCGAAAGCAGGATCGTTCCCTGCAGAGGGCTTTACCTACTCACTCACCTGTCCCAAGCAATGGCATTTCCGTTGTGACTCTCATTCCCACCCAAGGTAATCCTTAATGCTGAGGGTACATTTGTAATGAGTTTATTCCTAATGCATCCAACATTAATAGACAGCCATGTGTTTGTCAGTATGTTGCAACAGAACGTGTTATAAGAGTGTTTATAAAAGGCATTAAACCATTTCATCTTTACCCCACAGTAGACAATGTTCTAGTGCTCTATATGCTGCACTAATATATAATGGGACAAATTACTGCTGGGGTGACAGAAGTGTGTTGGAAGGCGAAAGAGGTTCTGAAGGGCCCCATTAGCACAGCCGTCTAGGAGTCAAAAGTGCAAGGGGTCGGGGCCAGCTAGTATTGACAGCAATACTGCTCCTCTTCACCCCAGAAGCCCTGGAGGCATTATGCTTAATACAGGCATAAGGCTTTTCTTCTCCACTGCTGGAGCACTGGAGATCCTACCTCTACCGCTGAGTGCATGAGGCTCTCAGGGTGTTCCTTCTGCCCTTGTAATACAAAATACGTTGTAAATAACATCAAAGCACATTTGTAAGGGAGTTTTGGATTGTTACATCAATTTAAGAGATTAAATTGTCCAGAGAAGATCATAATTTGTAAACAGTTAATATTAGCAGATATATTACTTATCTGTAATACTTAGGGTGACCAGATGTCTGGATTTTATAGGGATAGTCCCGATATTTGGGGCTTTGTCTTATATAGGCGTCTATTACCCCACACCTCTTGCCCCAATTTTTCACACTTGCTATCTGGTCATCCTAGTAATACTAGATATTAGCTATTAAATATTTAATCATTTGCACCCTGTGTAACAGCTTGTAACAAAGCATATTATATAAGCAGTCATACACAGAGTTCAAGAGAAATGACGGCCACCAGTGATCTCTAAGGCTACAGATACTGGCAACTGAAGTCCTTAGAAATAACGGGTACTTGTGAATTTAGGGCTCTAGGCACTGATAATTAGGGCTCTGTGTCTGTCATGGAGGTCGCGGAAGTCACGGATTCTGTGACTTCTGCAGCAGGTGGCCCAGGGACAGCCACTCCGGTTGCTGCTGGAGTGGCTCCGCAGCCAACTGCTCGGGCGGCCCTGCAGCCAGCTGCAGCAGTGCGGCTGAGTGCACGGCGGTAGCTGCTCGGGCAGCCCCAGGTAGCTGGCCCCAGGGACCGCCTGAGCAGCAGCTGGTGTGGCTGGCCCTGGGGACCGCCTGAGGAGCTGTCCTGGGGGCAATGGGAGCAGCGGTGTGTGGGCGGCCTGGGGGCGGCAGGAGCAGCTGCTGCTCAGTGGCCTCCGGCAGCTAGTGCTGCTGGCCCCTTTCCCTCCTGCCAGCAGTGGTCCCCTGCTCCCCCCCACCCCAAGCAGCACCCGTCCCCCCTCCCCCCAGCTAAGTCAGGGGTATATAGTACAAGTCATGGACAGGTCACGGGCTGTGAATTTTTGTTTATTGCCCATGACCTGTCCATGACTTACTAAAAATATCTGTGACTAAATTGTAGCCTTACTGATAGTACATAGCAGGCACCGGCTAAATCTAGAGCTACAGTTGCACGGAGGGGTTCCAGCTGAATTGAATTAGGGCCCAAACCTCTGAAATCTGTCTGCACGGATGATTAAAGATCCTGCCAAATGTTGGTCAGTTTATTCCACCCTGCCAACTTTTTCATTACAAACTGTCTACATGGTAAAACCTAGCAGCAAAGCTAGGTGGTTTGGGTAGGCATTAGAACATCCCGCCCACCCCCACCCCCACCAATGGAATTATAGCTCCATAATAAAAAGTTTGCAGTGGAGATGGGGAGATAATAATAGAACTATCCAATTTTAAGACAGCTTCAGCTTCCCTGCCTGGTCCTACACATCAAGGCTTCTGCCACTTCCGTGCTATTGCTGTCTTCCATCACCTACCTGGAGGCTTCTTGATAGATGAGTGGTTGAACAGATGCTATTATTCAAAAAATCTATTATAAACATTTATAAAGTGGCTGTCACCATAGTACCTAGGTGCTACATGAGCCTTTACACCCATAATACTGTTTATCTGTAAGATTTATATACTTAAAACATTACATCGCAGACGTAAAGAAAAGGTGCACAAGGTGCTGCAGTGTTCTATAGCAGCAGGGTTGTTTACTTTACTGACTTTAAGCTAAATTGATATAAGCCAGTTGTAAACAAATTAAAATGTGCTACACAAGCCTTGCACAGATTTAACTAAACTGATTTAAAAATTAGTGAAACAGCGGAGCTAACTAGGTGCACCTGTTGTATCTTCCCTCCATGGTCCACTCCTGGAGTGCTCAGTCAGGTGAGAGGCCTCCAGCTGTCATCAGTCTCAGGGCAGGGACCCATGTCCTACTCCCTTCTGACCCTTCCACATGAGGAGTCTGGGAGGCCAGTGTTCCTTCCAGTTCTTCAGCAAGGGTTTGGGGACGCTTTAGGACCAAAGCTCCAGTTCATTTGCTAAGCTAAACGGAAGACCTTGAGTCTGTTTAAACTCAGCCTTTATATCCATCTCTCTCTCGATTTCCAGTTTGAAAAAGGGTACGCAAACCATCCCCGGGGGTGGTACCACCCCTCTTGAATTGTTTACAGTTTTATTGACTCACCTTACTGAGACCCCACTGTTTTTAGTTCCTGTAGGAGCTGTGGCAACCCTCCCCCATGCAATAGAACGCAATCATACACAAATCATTAATACAATGGTACCCAAAGATACTGTGTGGAATTGCAATATCTGTCACAGTGAGCATGTTTCTTGCATGCCCAGTTACAGTTCAGATTATACAGCACACCTGATGTAGTCCCTTTATCACAATGAGAGGATATGATATGCATTGCCTCAATCCCCAGGAAAGCAACTGAATAGCACACCTCATGAATATATCACAGCCCTTGTTTGTATCACCCCTTCCTACTTTGAGTTCCTTCATTGGCTCCAGATCCCCTTCTGTGTCAATTTGAAAATCTTTGTTCTCACATTCAGGCTCTGCACAGCTCTGCTCCAGCCTATGCATCATCACTCATCACCTTTCACTCTCCTGTTCAAATCCTGAGCTCTCCTAATCCCACCTATCTCCATGCCTTGTCCTTCCCCCCCCCCAAGTTCTTGGTTTCTCCCATGTTGCCCCCTATGTATGGAACATACTCCCTGATCCTACATGTCATGTAACCTTCTCCTTCAAATCTTTCCTCAACATCTAGCATTTCCCACAAGCCCTAAAGCTATGTGACAATTCTTCCCTTACTCTTATGTCTGTATTTTGTCTTTTTAGATTGGAAGCTGTATAGGAGACACAGAGAGTAAATATAGCAGGGTATCTTCTAGAGAATGCTCTGTTTTCTTTACTTTTAGGATATAAACTAAATACAACCCCCATACAATAATGTGAACTAAAGTGTTCTGGTTACAATTGATTGTAAACTCTTCAGAGCAGGCACTTTATCACCCTCTGCATACCCAAAACAACAAGGCCCTGATCAGGTACGTATGCCATATAACTTTTAACTAGCAGCAATCTTCAAATAAATATAGCCTTTTTAAAATTGTCACAATAAAACATTTGTTCCCAACAAACACATTCTGTCCTAGACACATCAATCTGTTCTTCCTGCTTGTGACTTGAGAAGCCAGTTCCTAAAAGAAAGACAGGACATTTTACAAAGTGAAGCAGTTGCCAACTCATGCAACATCTCAACAGGCTCAGCACTACTGTGCTCATAGTGAGTCGCTGGATTCTCTCTTCTCTCACAGCGAGGAGATTGGAACCACCTTTGTTTCACAACTTCTGCTGCAGCTTTTGAAAGCTAAAATACAAAGCTAAAGAGACAGAAGAAGGCACAATAAGGGAGGTAGTGGGACAGGTTGAGTGGTGGGGGAGTTAAGGAGCAAAGTGAAAAAGGGAAATCATCAGTGGTGGAATGATGTACAAGGATCTGAGAAGACTGTAGAAGAATATTCTAGAGGTGTAAAGAGACCTAAAAAAGAGAAAGTTAGGGCAGCAGCAGCAAAAACAAGGCTCAAGCCAACAAGTTAGTAATTATCAGAGTAAATTGTGTTAACGTAAATAGTGGCCAGACTGAATGGCTCAAGATACCGATAATGGAACATGGAGCCTGTCCCCTCTGGATTAGAAGCTGGTTCAAAACAGTAATGAACTAAAACTTATCATGTTACTACTTTTCTTGTTAGACTCAGAGGAGATGGCAGGAATGAAGAGGGCACAATATTTGGCAGGGAATGAAGATGAACCATCAACCACTTCAGGAACTCAAGATGACTTGAGTTATTGGGTTTCTTGACAAAGTGGGCATTCACCCACGAAAGCTTATGCTCCAATACATCTGTTAGTCTTAAAGGTGCCACAGGACTCTCTGTTGGGTTTCTTGAGGTTCCAGAACTTGATAGAGCACTTTTCTACACTGCACTGGTTCAGCTTTGGCTTAGTGAAGATTTTTGTTGTTCAGTTTATGTAAGTACCCTTCTGCATTAGTTGTCATTTACTGGCTATTCAAGAATGAAGTATTACTATTTGTGATTATAGTTTTTGAGCCAAATTCTACTCAGTTACAATGGTATAAATCTGAGTGAACTCCATCAAATTTGTCATGATCAAATCTTACCAGTGCTCTACAGATTCTGTGTTTCTGACCCAATTCAAAATCCTGGTCCTAATCTCCAAGGCCAGTAAGAGGTTAAGGCCCAGCTACCTATCATCATTTGTTACCAACGGAGACATCTGTTCCTCCACAGGGCAAATGCAGCTGAAGAAATCCAGGATAAGATTCTCAAGCACTGAGGACAGAGCATTGATGGTGGGACCTGAGCTGCAGAACCACTTGTCCAAAGAGATCTGACTGAGCCCAAGACTAACTGAGATGAGACTGAAATGTAAGGCCGGTGTTATTAAGTCTTGCCTTCCCTGCTTCTCCCTCAGAAAAACAACCCACACCTCCAAACCAGAAACCACGGGGAGATAGAGAAAAAAGAATATCTACTGTGGGATTTTTTTCCAGCTTTTTACTTGATGGTGTTCACAACTTAGTGACCTATAGTATTGATGCTTTAAAACCCACTTGGATAAGATAGATAATGGTAATGTTCTCCAGTTATTAGGTTTCCATTTCTTTTAGCCATCACTGGCTGAAGTATGTGTTATAAGAAATTACTTCCCCGCTGGTTGCCTGGCCTGGCTGAAATATTTATATGTTTCTCAGTTTCAGTTGGCATTGGTTCAAGAACCAATATAGTTCCCTGCCTTTACTACACCTCTACCTCAATATAACATGGATTCGGATATAACGCGGTAAAGAAGTGCTCCGGGGGGGCGGGGCTGCGCACTCCGGTGGATCAAAGCAAGTTCAATATAATGCAGTTTCACCTATAACGCGGTAAGATTTTTTGGCTCCCGAGGACAGCGTTATATTGAGGTAGAGGTGTACTTCCTGAACTTCATTCATGGTATTGGGAAAAAGGAATATGAATGGGCAGCTACTTCCTGTGTGTTTGTGAAGATTCTCCGAACTGTTTATCCAATTCGCCTGAGCCATTTCCTTTACTTCCGGTTGTGTCAAATATTGCCATAGGGCAAAAAAAAAAAAAAAATCAATATTCATAAAATCATAGATTTTAAGGGCAGCAGGGGCCATTGTGATTGTCTAGTCAGACCTCCTGCATAATACAGGCCATGGGACTTCCCTGAACTTCTCACTCCAGTCCAATAGCTGTGGCTGAACTCAAGCAGATCTTTTACAAAAACATCCAGTTTTGATTTTAAAATTGTCCGTGTTGGAGAATCCACTACAAACCTTTGGTCAGTTGTGCCAGTGGTTAATTTCCCTCATTGTTAAACGTGCACCTTATTTCTAGTCTGAATTTGTTTAGCTTCAACTTCCAGCCACTGGATCTTATTATACCTTTGTCTGCTAGACTGAATCTATTATCAAATTTCTGTTAATTTGTAGGTATTTACAGACCATGATGAAGTCATGCCTTAACTTTCTCTTTGATAAGAGAAATAGATTGAACTCCTTGCGTCTCTCATTATAAGGCTTGTTTTCCAATTCTTTAATTTTTCTTGTGGCTCTTTTCTGAACCCTTTCCAATTTTTCCTTACCCTTCTTGAATTGTGGACACCAGAACTGGACACAGTATTCCAGTAGTGGTCACACCAGTGCCAAATACAGAGGGAATATAACCCCCCTACTCCTATTTGATATTCCCCTCTTTATACATCCCAGGGTTGCATTAGTCTTTTCCCCCACACAGTGTCACACTGGGAACTCATGTTCAGCTGATTATCCTAACTGTCAAATCTGTCTCAGAGTCATGGCTTCCCAGGATGCAGTTCCCCATCCTGTAAGTTTGGCGTTTATTCCTAGATGTAGGACCTTATATTTGGCTGTATTGAAACACACATTGTTTGCTTGTGCCCAGCCTGCCAAGAGATCCAAATCACTCTGTTTCAGTGACCTGTCCTCCTCCTCATTTACCACTCCTCCAAACTTAGTTTCATCTGCAGTGAGATGATTTTATGTTTTCTTCCAGGTCATTGATGAAAAATGTTAAACAGCAAAGGGCCAAGACCTGATCCTTGTGGGACCCCACTAGACACCTCCTGCTCGGTGAGGATTCCCCATTTACAATGAAGTTTTGAGACCTATCCATTAGCCAGTTTTAATCCAGTCAGTGTGTGCCATGTTAATTGTGTAGCATTCCAGTTACGTAAGCAAAATGTTGTGTGGTTCCACCTCAAATGCCTTACAGAAGTCTAAGTATATTACATCAACAATGTTATTTTTATCACCAAACTTGTAAACTTATTTAAAAAGTTAATTCGACAAGATCTGTTTTCCATAAGCCTGTATTTATTGGCATTATTCCATATCAGCCTGCCACAGGTGACTGGCCCCGTAAGAGGGAGCGGGGTCCACTGCACCTGGACAAATTACTTGCTGCCCAATAAGGCTTCAATGAAGGCATCTGGGCCTTATAAAGCAGGAGTGTGGACGGTGAGAGATTGAGAGCTGCGGATTGTGGGGAGATGCTTGCAGACACTGCCAGGAGTAAGAAGACTCCTGCAGGGCCTTGAGTCAGTCAGCAGGGGGAAGGTCTGTGGAGAAGGCCAAACTCCAGGCAGGAGGTGCTGGGAGAGCAGGAAGACAGACCCACAGGGAGGAAGTCTGGTCCCTCTAGGGAGTGTTGAAACTGAGAGGAAGATAGGTCCTTAGGATGGAGGGGCTGGGCCCAGCTGAAACTGGGATGAAGGCTTTATATTTTAGTTTTCTTTAGAAAGACTCTGCAGGACTTAAAAAATTGGACCCCAGAAGGTTCATTGGACCCCAGAATATCTAGCCTGGAGGGAATTAAGGGGGAGGGGAGCAGAGTTAAGGGGAAACAGACAGGCCTCAGTAGTGCCATGCTAGCCAATAGGGGGTGCTACAGGCTATATTCTTTGACACAGCTGTTCCGTTGTTTTACTTGGGAACAATGTCAGGCTGACAGGTGTGTTGTTACTTGGATCATCCTGGGTACCCCCCTTTTCATTATTGACAACATTTTTCTTCCAGTTTTCTAGAACTTCTCCTGGGTAATAAGACATTGAAAATCATGGCCAGATGGCTCCTTGGCCAGATCTTAAATCTCCTGGATGCAAGATATCTGCACCTGGTGATTAAAAAATGTCTAACTTTAGTAGATGCTGTCTAACATCCTAGTTACTGTAGGAATGGAAAATATTTTATCATCATATGATATAAATACATCTTGCTTTTTCCCAAATATAGAACATGTTTATTGACTACTTCTTCCTTTTCTGTGTTAATATTGGCAGTTCTACCATTTCTATCTAGTAATGGATCAATACCATTGTTAGGATTCATTTTGTTCTTGATGTACCAAAACTCCTT